>NC_134485.1:370558891-370858891 GCF_040206685.1 Ascaphus truei
CACACACTGATACACACACCCACTGATACACACACACACACACTGATACACATACACACACACACACACACACACCCACACACACAGATACACACACTGATACACACACACAGATACACCCCGCCTCCCCCTGCACCGCCCGCCAGCCCCTGCACCGCCCGCGACCGTGCACCCACCACTGCCCGCCCCCGAGCCCATCTCCCACACCAAGGGGATGGGGGGAAGTGAGCGCCGGGGGTCAAAGCTGTGAGCGCCGGGGGGGCAAAGCTGTGAGCGCCGATGGGCAATGGTGGGAGCTCCGATGGGCAAAGGTGGGAGCGCCGGGGGGGCAATGGTGGGAGCGCCAGGGGGGCAATGGTGGGAGCGCCGGGGGGGCAATAGTGGGAGCGCCGGTGGGGCAATAGTGGGAGCGCCGGGGGGGCAATAGTGGGAGCGCCGGGGGGGGCAATGGTGGGAGCGCCGGGGGGGGGCAATGCTGGGAGCGCCGGGGGGGGCAAAGGTACAAGGTGGTACAAAGGCAGGCGCACCCCCGCTACCACCTCCTATTAACCCCCCCTGGCTGGGACCCGGGACAGAAGGGGGACACTCACCGCGCACAGAGGAGCTGGGTGCGGGAAGACACGTGTGCTCTGCACAAAGCGGAAGTCCCGCCCCCGGCTTCCTCTGACCTGCCTGCAACCAATCCCCTGCGGGCCGGCCGGCATTCTAAGTCCCGCCCCCATCATCATCATTCATCCAATCCCCTGCGGGCCGGCTGGCATTCTAAGTCCTGCCCCTGGCATTCGCCTTCATTCAGTCCCATACGGGCCGGCCGGTATTCTAAGTCCCGACCCCCGGCAGCATTCACACACACACATAGAAAATACTTACCGGCCGCCGCATTCTCACCGCCGCTGCCCCGCAATACCGGGACCAGGGACAAAAACCGGGACGACTTAAAACCGGGACAGGACACAAAAAATCGGGACTGTCCCAGTAAAACCGGTACGAATGGTCACCCTATGTATGAGTGCAGCAGTGTAGATGATGCTGCAAGATGGCAGTGTATTCCACGAAGCGATTGCGTGTCACCAACCCCACCTGTTTGAATTTGCATGTTTGCAATTAGTATGCACATGGGTGAGTTTGATTATTTTTGATTGGTTTGGGTATATATGTTTGTTCACTGGCACTCTTTCAATGCACATCCCTGAGGAAGGTCACGTGTAGCTGACCAAAACGTCGGATGTAGTGCCTTGGTTTTTGTTACCTCAATATATTGTTATTTCAACTTGGCTGTGTGCTGTCTCTTCTTTCCGGATCTTTCCGGAAGATCTGGTAATACCTGTTGTTTCAATATCGCATATGGGATAAGCATCAGCTCTTCATTGTTTACAGAGTGCCTGCTGCCTTGTTTCACTCATATATATATATATATATATATATAGATATATATATATATATATATAAATATAAATACAACTGTATGCTCATCTGCATGTCTTAGGCAGGTCTGCAACCCCGCCTTTCACCATTATCACCCAGCACACAGCACTTCCACCGCAGCAAGGGATTCTGGGAAATGACCTGCAAATGAGCACACAGTGCCACTTTTTGCTTCAAAAACCATTTTTAACATGGTTCCCTATAAGCAAAAAGTGGCACTGTGTGTTCATTTGCATGTCATTTCCCAGAATCCCTTGCTGCAGTATATATATATATATATATATATATATATATATATATATATATATATATATATATATATATATATATGGAACAAGCAGAGAAAGCAACCTTGTAAAAAGCACACGGACATACCTTAAAGTGTAAACAAAGAAATTTATTAAAGTGAGTTAAAACAGGGGATAGAATTTAAAAGATGATGGGGGCTCAGCTCTACCAAACAATGTGAACCTAGAGGAAAGGGTCTAAACATAGAACCAATTCTGACATGCACAGGACGCAGGGAGCTCTGTAAAAGCACACCTGTAGAATAAGAACCCACACTGAAAATAAGTATATCCACATTAGAATAATCACCATACAATCATAATGAATGGTTGCATGGAGTGGATACAAGGAGGATTCAAGTAGCAATGTGAAATATACATCACCACTCAGTGTAGGGGTATCACGGGCAAAAGAGTTGGTCAGAGCCTCATGTCAGGTGAAAGAAGGTAGGGGCCCCCTTCAGCAGACTCCCACTCCAACGCGTTTCGACTAGAAACCGTCTTCTTCGGCCCGAAGAATATAATGTGCTACTGAGCATGGCAATATATATTTAAAACCAGAGACAGAACATAAAACACAGACAGAGCTCAGTGCACATCCAGTGAAACTCATACATGGTACAGTGCCTAAATATATATGTATAGATATCTATTAAATAAAATGGTCTTTTAGTTTAACATTTTTGCCAAATTGTTGTAAGCCCCTGAGCCACTACACGGCAGACCACATCTCAAGGGTCTGAGTGCTTTTCCTGGTAATGTACAGGTTAATAAAAGCTTCAGTCAGACTTAGAACTATGCAACTAATTTTGACAGATTTATTATAAATCATTCTTCCTGGTAATGCACAGGTTAATAAGAATTTATGTTTGTGTTATGGACCCTTGAGATGTGGTCTGCCGTGTAGTTGCTCAGGGGCTTACAACAATTTGGCCAAAATGTTAAACTAAAAGACCATTTTATTTAATAGATATCTATACATATATATTTAGGCACTGTACCGTGGATGAGTTTCACTGGATGTGCACTGAGCTCTGTCTGTGTTTTATGTTCTGTCTCTGGTTTTAAATAAATATTGCCATGCTCAGCAGCACTCCTCTGTGACACTTATATGCTATATATATATTGTGGTTTTTTTGGGGGTTCAATATGAGATTGTAGGTGTCCTGTATGTTTTGCATATATATATATATACGTTGTGGTTATTTTGGGGTTTCAATATGAGCTTACAGGGGTTCTGTATGTTTTACACTTGGTCTCAAAAAGTTTTAAATTTATTTATGAATCTTTATAGCAGCTATTTTCATCACAAGAAAACTGATTTTATGGTGGGCACGGTAACCAGACTGAATTTGTATTGTCCGTCTCAGTCCGAATTTGGTTCTTTTGCCCTGGGTTTTAGGGACCGCCAGTTGTAGCACTGGGACCGTATTGTGGATGTGCTTATATGAATGCACAGCTTTCTTGGTTATGACGTATGATATGTATCTCGACTGAATCACACAAGAAGCTTCCTTAATTTTTCTGTAGCATCTTTGCTGCAGACTGTCAGGAATCCGCTCCGCGGGTTACTGGTTACCTTACCTTGCAGACCGGTGCAGTTCTGGAACAGCTCTCCTGATGTTTGCTGCAGCCTGGATTCACTCACCAAAGCTATACACACTCCCTCTGGTATCTACTGCAGCTGTGCAGCCTATTATGCAACCTAGACTTGCATTCATTCATTGGAGCAATACCTTCACACCCCCGCTGGGGATTGGCCTGCTGGCCTTTAAGTATTGCCTTCCCATAATGCTCCTTGCCGAGCATAGTCCTTACCGGATGTCACCAACTGTTCTGCCACAAGCTCTTGCTTGTACTCCTGTGCTGAAGCGGAGGTTTCCCTTGCGTCCTTCAGCTTCCTGTTCCCCTTGTGCTGAAGCGGAGCTTTCCCTTGCGTCCTTCAGCCTCCTGGATTCCTGCACTGAAGCGGAGGTTTCACCCCTGCGTCCTGCAGCCTCCTGGATTCCTGCACTGAAGCGGAGGTTTCACCCCTGCGTCCTTCAGTCTCCTGGATTCCTACACTGAAGCGGAGCGCTCCCTGTGTATCTACAGCTTCCTGGTTCCTGGGGCCTACTCTTTCCCTAATCTAGAGAGGCCGTGTCCTGGTTCCTGCGCTGCTACAGAGGATTCCCTAGCCCGCTCAGGACTCTTGCGCTGTAGCACTGGTTTAACCGTGCAGCTAGGCGGTGTGTAAATCTGGTCTATCTTCCACCTCCTGAGACCAGTACCATGGGCCATGGTCGCCGCACGCGCAGAGACCCCCCCCGCGCTCATAAGCCGAAGCGGGGTTCTCCTGACTCCCTGTTGCCGAACTCCTGCTTGGACAATGTTTATTCTGATGTCTCCTATCCTGACCCTGGCTTGTACAACGACGATGCTGTCTTCTCCAATCCAGACCCTGCTACGTACGACTATGAACTGCGCAATCCGGATCAGCCTGCGAGGTTTAAGGTCGGTGCTTTTACAACCCTACCTCAGCCACGCGGTCCGACCCAAGTTTGTGGCGAGCACAACCGTGACAGTATGCTCGGCCCCACAAACTCGGACCGTCCTGTGGTGAGGGTTGGTAAGTTTCTGTCTGAACTCCTGTCCCGGCCCGCAGACCAGTCCCAGTACCTATGCGAAATACTACCTCAAATGGGAGATCCGTTTATGTTTGAAGGTTTAACCCCTTTGCAAAAAAAATGCCGTAAAGATCTCTTTTTGAAGGCTTATCGCCTCAAGTACTTAAAACAGCTTCTGGCCGCTAGTATTCTCTTCCCTGATTCCCCTTTGTCCTGGGATAATGTGAATCCTGTGAAACTGGCCACCGCCTGTAATACACTCCATGCCCTGGCCTTATCATTGGACATTTACGTAGTACCAGAGGATCCTCTCCTCATGTTTGCTCACGTACAAGAGATACTCTGCATACTTTCCATAACATTGGACATTTGCATAAGAGAACAGGATTCCCTCCTCGCCAGCTGCGCTGACGCCTGGCGGTCCCGCTCTGCTGCCAGTCCTGTTGCTAAACCTGGGAGCATACCTTCCTCTCCAGGAGATGACAAAACTGTCCCACTAGCATTGCTCTCCAACGTAGTTACTACCACGGTCCCTAGCCCTGATTGTTTGCCCGGGTGTCCTGATTCCAATAATATGTCTACTGTAACCCCAACCAAACAGGCCTGTGCGCTTTCCCCGTCTGAGAAAGAATCCCTAAGTTCTGTTCCCAGGGTCATTTCTGTATTAACCCCTGTGGGGCAGTTCTCTGAGTTTCCTTTTGTAATTCCCTGTTCTCTGCCAGCTAAGGTCACGCCCCTAGCACCAGAAGAGAGATCCCTAGTCTTCCCCAATTCAGAGAGAAGTCTAGCTATGTTTTACTCTCAGGTATGGTCTGAATTAACCCCTGTAAATTCTTGCTGCCTCCAAGTTAATGCCTTTGTTTTAGCCTCAGAGAGTGAGTCCACAAGTCAGACAGCAGAGGTGGCATTGAAGGAGTCCCCTAACCTTAAGGATTCCTTAGAAATTCTTTGCTATAAATCCCCTGCTTCAGCTCAAGTTTCCGCAGTTTCACCTCCAGAGACTTCAGCTAAAGTTCTGGTTCCTGTAAAATGTATTCAGGAGTCAGGGTTTCCCCTAAGCTTAGCCACAGAGTTCCTCCTCCCGGGTATTTCACTGAACCAATCTGTCGCCCAGAGAGCGGTGATCCCTGCTTCAGTGCATACTGCACCGACACACTTTATTCGAGCAAATACCCGGTATGTACCTGGCAGATACCTGGAATGCGCCACTCCTAACCTCTGACAAGCCCCGTTGCATTTGCCTTCCCAGCCTGGGTTCATGCCTGGCTGATGGGCGGCTGATCTGTTAAATGATAATGATTAGGATTTAATAGGCTGCAATGCTTCGCGTGTCTACCAGATGGCATAAATTCATGAATTGTAATGCAGTTTATATATATATACTGTGCAGTATTGCAGCCAGCGGGAATAAAATGCTTCAATCCCTGCTTGGAAAATAACTCAATGTACTCGGGCAGAAAACAGTCACAAACCTCAATACACCCGGGTATACCCGAATTCGTGGGACTAGCCAAGCTCGAATAAAGTGTGTCGCCAGTGTAGTTCCCACATTGTGGAATCTGCAGTCATTTTTGGTTTCCCAGACATTCCTTACCAAATACCTACTTCAGAGACCATTACAGTTAGGTTTAAACCCCGTGTACTGTCTGGGTGCTTCTCTTCACTAAGCTTAGGATTAAACGCATACAGTAGTCTATATGTCTCTCCTGAGGTTCATGTTGTGTTCCCAGGAGGGTTTGCTGACACACGGCTTTCTCTCAAAAGTGACGCGTTTTCATATATACTAGTAAGAAGCCTGCACACTGGTTCCCCTCTCCCTGAATTGTGTCTTACTGGCCCTGAGACTCTGAGAGGTAATGATTTTCCTTCAGATTCTGAATCTCTTCCTACAATGGTTAGCCTGACTGGGGGCCCCCCTGATTTCTCTGTCCAGGCTAATCCTTCAGGGTTCAGCATATCTGTAGTCACTCCCTTAGTACTGTCTGAGGTCACCATGCATATATTACAAGTCTTAGGGTTTAAATCTGAGCTATTTAGCTGTCCTGCCTTTGCCGAGACCCAGTCCCTCAGTGCTGTGTCTAAAAATGCCCCAGCAAACATGGGCTTACTCTGGGAGGAGATTATAGCTCCTGTCTTAAAGGGTATTTTTTCTCACATGTCCAGCAAATCTAGAACCTCTGTAATTGATTCTAAGTCACTTATCAATACATCTGATTTTTTCTCTAATCAAACCCAGACACCCTTACTATCTGTTAGGAGTCCTGGGATCAGAGATTTTGCACTAGAAAACACACCTATTCCTGTTTGTGTCAGGTTAGGCACCCCTGTGGTTAGGGCCATTGCAGTTTCAGAGAAAACTCCTTGTACTCCTAAGGTGCCTGTCATTAAGAGTTTTCATAAGTCATACTTGCTGCTTGTTGATTCTCAGGGCCCTATCACTGAGGTTCAGATTTCAGCTTCTGATGTTAGTTTCCCTCCCGCCACTACCCTGGCTCTGCCTTTTTCTCAAGTTCCTGATGGGAGAATTCCAAGGTCTATTCCTGATTCACTGACAATACTATCTTCCAATGAAGATTTCCCAGTATTGGAGAGCTCTACTGTTGTTTGCTTATCTGCTCCTGCTAAACCATGGTTTGGGGCCTCGGATTTTTCAGTTGCCCCTGTTATTTCCTCTCAGTTGGAAATACTCTGTACGTATCCCAAGATTTCGGTCCCTATGCCTGGTTTACTGCATGCCTTGTCACCTTCCATACCAATACCGGGAGAAGCTTCCAACCAGCCTATACCCTTACTAACCATTACCTGGGAGCCTTCTAGAGGAAAAATTCCTCGCAAATTCCAACATGCAGTGGTCAGCCAAGACTTTTTCTGTTACAAAGTCCCTCCTGGTATATTCGATCAACTAGCAGGGCCGCTGATCCTAGATTCCGATTCCTTTATTAAGGACTGGGCTTTCAGTGGGGGTCCTTCTTCCGTTTCTGCTCTGGAGCCCTCTGATTCTTCACAGCCCTGGATTTCCAAGACATTTTGCGAGGCGAGCCATGTACCAAGGATGTTTCTTCCATCTATCTCATATCCTAGAACTGTACTCACCAAAGAACTGCTCGTTTACGGATGTCCTTTCCACCTAAGGAATTTTAGGAACAACTCAATGTCCCCAAGACCCATGGATGACCCTGTCGGGCCGCAGTTCTCACCGGGGGGTGGGAGTACACTAAGGGTTAACCATGAGTCCCTGGACCACGACTCTAACCCCAATCCTAGACGGTTCAGCAACAATTCCCAGTCCTCCAACTCTATGAGTGTTCATGTTCGCCCGGAGGTCTCACGTGAAGGGGGGGATACTGTCAGGAATCCGCTCCGCGGGTTACTGGTTACCTTACCTTGCAGACCGGTGCAGTTCTGGAACAGCTCTCCTGATGTTTTCTGCAGCCTGGATTCACTCACCAAAGCTATACACACTCCCTCTGGTATCTACTGCAGCTGTGCAGCCTATTATGCAACCTAGACTTGCATTCATTCATTGGAGCAATACCTTCACACCCCCGCTGGGGATTGGCCTGCTGGCCTTTAAGTATTGCCTTCCCATAATGCTCCTTGCCGAGCATAGTCCTTACCGGATGTCACCAACTGTTCTGCCACAAGCTCTTGCTTGTACTCCTGTGCTGAAGCGGAGGTTTCCCTTGCGTCCTTCAGCTTCCTGTTCCCCTTGTGCTGAAGCAGAGCTTTCCCTTGCGTCCTTCAGCCTCCTGGATTCCTGCACTGAAGCGGAGGTTTCACCCCTGCGTCCTGCAGCCTCCTGGATTCCTGCACTGAAGCGGAGGTTTCACCCCTGCGTCATTCAGTCTCCTGGATTCCTACACTGAAGCGGAGCGCTCCCTGTGTATCTACAGCTTCCTGGTTCCTGGGGCCTACTCTTTCCCTAATCTAGAGAGGCCGTGTCCTGGTTCCTGCGCTGCTACAGAGGATTCCCTAGCCCGCTCAGGACTCTTGCGCTGTAGCACTGGTTTAACCGTGCAGCTAGGCGGTGTGTAAATCTGGTCTATCTTCCACCTCCTGAGACCAGTACCATGGGCCATGGTCGCCGCACGCGCAGAGACCCCCCCCGCGCTCATAAGCCGAAGCGGGGTTCTCCTGACTCCCTGTTGCCGAACTCCTGCTTGGACAATGTTTATTCTGACGTCTCCTATCCTGACCCTGGCTTGTACAACGACGATGCTGTCTTCTCCAATCCAGACCCTGCTACGTACGACTATGAACTGCGCAATCCGGATCAGCCTGCGAGGTTTAAGGTCGGTGCTTTTACAACCCTACCTCAGCCACGCGGTCAGACCCGAGTTTGTGGCGAGCACAACCGTGACACAGACATTTCCTAACATTTGACTGGACCACAATTACCGATTGTTTCAAAAGTTAATACATCTTCCTTTGTAGTTGCATTCTCCACATTGAGTGTAGAAGGCATGCTGCTTTAGTTTGGCGATAAAGCTGGTGAGCTTTCATTCCTCAGTAAGTAGCCTCTATGACAAGCGTAACAAAACATTTTTGCAGGTATCTATCTCTCTCCAGTCTTCCTTGGCTGAGAGCTCGGCATATTTCTGGAGTGTTAGGACTCTTCTCTTCTCGCTATCTCAGTCTGCTCTGATCTGAGAGAGTTCCATTTGCAGACACAGAGATTATCTCTTTTTTCCTGGTGAAGAGTGCCCTCTTCTTCTTCCAGTGCTAACTGTACTTACAACTTTCCTTGTTGGAGTTATTGCTTCTCCTTAATTTTTTCGTGTGGCTTCTCTTCTCCTTGACTGGCTTAATCATCAAGATATGAGACCTCCTCTGTCAGGCCTCTATTCTTTCTGTCCCCATCTCTTTACCCTCAGGGCCTCCTCATAATCCTCCTTCCATTTACGCACTTCTGAGCTGAGACTCCGGGTCTCCTGCCATGAGAATGCCAGCTCTATGTTGAGTGCATAAAACTCCTTCCAAGAGATCCATACTAAGACTGCAGACATCTTTTTAAGAGACTTTCAGGTTCACCGTGAGACTGTGAAATTCCTTTTGAGAGATTGTCAGTTGTGTGTGGAGGCTGCTGATCTCCTGGTCTAAGCCTTCCAGCACTATGCTGAGAGTGAAAGCCTCCTTCTGGAGATGATTAAGTCTGTCGTGAGACCGCTGATCTCTCCTTGCAAGAAATATCCAGCTTTGTACTGAGAATATGAACCTCTTCCCAGAAGATCTTCTGCTCGGTACCAAAACTGTGAAACACTTTCTGGGAGAACGCCAGCTATGCAAGGAGACTGCGAATCTCTTCCCGAGAGCCTCCTCCTGCTTCTCGTCAATGGAGGTAAGTTCAGCATTCGCCGTCTCCAGAGCTGTCAAAAGTTTATCCTGTTTTTCACCCAGCTGGAACAGATGGTGCTGTATGTATGTATTTATGTATGTCTTTATTTATGTAGCAGGAAGGAAAAAATCTGGGCACTGTTAGATATTGGAGTACCACCCAGAGATTCCTGCACCGGTATTTATTTGATTTTGTTTCCTTGTGGGAGTGCAGCATTACCCTCCTGTTTTGTATTTATTTATATAGCGCTATTAATGTACATAGCGCTTCACAGTAGTAATACACGTGATAATCATATAAATAACAAATAATACAAATAACAGATCATGTGACTTAAAAAAAAACATTTAGGAAGAGTCGTCCCTGCTCCGAAGAGCTTACAATCTAATTGGTAGGTAGGAAGTATATACAGAGATAGTAGGAGGGCAGTCTGGTAAGTGCATCTGCAGGGGACCAAGCTTTATGTATCAGGTGTATAGTATTAGTCACGGAGCTACTCATATGCTTCGTTAAACAGGTGTGTTTTAAGGTGAGTCTTAAAGGTGGATAGAGAGGGTGCTAGACGGTTGTTGAGGGGAAGGGCATTCCAGAGGTGTGGGGCAGTCAGTGAGAAAGGTTTAAGGCGGGAGAGAGCTTTAGATACAAAGGGGGTAGAAAGAAGACATCCTTTAGCAGAACGCAAGAGTCGGGATGTGCATAACAAGAAATTAGGACTGAGATGTAAGAAGGGGAAGAATAGTGTAAAGCTTTAAAAGTGAGGAGGATAATTGAGTGTGAGATGCGGGATTTGATAGGAAGCCAGGAGAGTAATTTCAACAGGGGAGACGCTGAGACAGATTTAGGAAAGAGTAAAGTGATTCTGGCAGCAGCATTTAGGATAGATCGCAAGGAGGATGCAGGAAGGCTAGACAGCAGGAGGTTACAGTAATCGAGATGGGAGAGAATGAGGGCCTGTGTCAGCGTTTTAGCAGTCGAGCAACAGAGGAAACGGCATGTCTTTGTAATATTACGGAGGAAAAAGTGACAGGTTTTAGAAACGTTTTGAATGTGAGAGGAGGATGTGAGAGAGGAGTCGAGTATGACCCCTAGGCAGCGTTCTTGCACTACTGGGTGTATGGCAGAACTTCCAACAGTAATCTGGAAGGAGGTAGTGGGGCCAACGTGTCTGGTCTGCTTGCCCAAAACTTCTTTAAACAATTTTTCCTGATCTGCATGCAGTACATCTTCATGGTTGGTCAAGGGATGAGGTGTATTATTTCCCCATACCTCGGGAGGTGCTTTTGCAGCAATCTTATCCATATATGCTAGAACCCCAGTTGGTAATCTTATCGGTGGACAGACTTCAGTTGCAGAGTTCATAGCTCTCACAGATGTCTCTGTAGATATTTTATTTTTCTGAGCGGCCATTTTAAAAACCCAAGGAGGATTATTTTTTCATCTCGAACATGTGGTGGGGTAGATTTTGGTCACAGAGTCAGTACCTTGTGTGAGCCACCACTTATCCCACTTCAAACACCATATGTAGGAGACAAGTGTAGAGGTATTACCAGGGAGACGTAGTTTAATGGAAAATAAACTTTGTCTTACCAACCTCTAACCCCAAAGTCCAAAGCGGTACAGTTCCAGTAAGCACGGGGCTCTTTATATCAGTTCTGATCTGGGTTGGTGTCTGTGGGGCGCACCCTCTGGCAGGTTCCAGGGTCGACGGCACCCTAGAATAGAGGGTCTGGTTACCTAGAATTTCTTTCTGGCAGCACTCAGTGATAGTCAATTATCTCCTGCTAGACTCATCAGCAAAAGACAGGCTTTGTTTTAGAAGCGTTTTATCAGACGGGAAAGGCCCTGTTACAATAAGGATTGAAATTACCCAGTAGCACCCATTTCTTTATTTATTTATGCAGATATCATCCATTGATCTTTTTTTTTTTGCAGACTAATCCATGAGTACTCCTAAACAGGAGTATGGTGCTTTAGAGAGTTTAAGGAACTGTATGAATTGTTCATATATTTTGGTGCAATAAGTAGGTATCCCATGAAAATTAACTTTTTTTAAATTAGGAGTGGCCAGACCTGTGAAGATAGCACATACCTGGACTTTTCATGATAAGAAAAAAGCACAGCAACCAGGAAAAAATTGTGTAATTTCCTCTTAAAGAGCCCAATCACAGTCTTTAAATGGCAACAGGTCAAATCATAAAAAATGGCAAAACACTCACAGATTATTGAGAAGGATGCATCCTGGTAGTAATGAAGGTCAAAATAGGGAACCTCGGTGTGCAAATCTGCTGGATACAGGAACAACGGAGATAAAGGATATCAACGCCGACACCAAATAAAAATAAAATCATCTATAAATCGAAAATAATAATCCCTGAAGGGGTTTGTACAGTGTATCCAAACACGCAGAACACAACTCCCACCACCCCATAAAGAGGTTGGCGAAAGAGGGGGCAAAACTCATCACCATAGCTATTCCACGTTTGGACATAACACACACCCACCAAACAAAAAATAATTGTGAGATAACCAAAAGTGAATATAATCTAAAAATAAAAGTGCCCTGTAGAAGTGACAGGTCCGAATGGTCTAAAAAATAGCAGACAGCATTCAACCCCGGCTTATGGTCAATCATATTTGGTGCGCATGATGATGTGTCCCATCATGTGGGGCGCGTTGTGACACAGCCCGCAGTGGAGCACGGCACCGCGTGGGTTCATGCCTAACCCGGTTACTTGCGGGTTCGTTATTATTTAAGAACCCTGCTTAACTTCAAACTATGTTTTGATAAAGAGTCCACAGGCGCGAAACGCATCAGCGGTTTCTATTTTTGTACCTCCATTGTACTTGACCTAATAAATGATATATTATTGTTTTTAACCCTCTCTATACTCTTATTCAAGTGGTGGTGCACCACATCTTCATTTTTCTCCATTAATCCATGAACACAGCCAGTTCAATTAGTTAAATAGGAATATGCCATAAAGACTCCAAATTATATTGACCTGATTAAAGACACATTGTGATAAGAAGATGCAGATGACTCAGAAAAATGTGTTTCACAGAATAATTAAAACACGCTGTCAGCAGCACCATATGGGTTGATTTATATAAGCCTTAGTTTTTAGTGTTTTACTATTCAATGAAACAAACGGCAAGTCCAACATCTGCCATCTAGTATTCCTGTAAATCGTTTTGCAAAATTTGGGAATTTTTAAAGGGATTTATATATGGAGGATTGCAAAACCCACATGGTACTGTCAGGATGTCTGGTAGACTGTGATTGCTTTTTTGTAATGCAACATTGTGTTATCTGACCATAACTTGATGTTATGTATATGCTAGCAATTCAGACCCTAAAATGTGGGTTTTGCTGGAGAGGAGCGAGAGGAAAAAGTAGAGAAAAAGAGAGGGAGGGAGAGATTGAATTGTACTTCACAAAACACTCCTTTATAGATCACGTGGAGAAATACCTGTATGTATGTATTTATGTATGTATGTATGTATGTCTTTATTTATATAGTGCCATTAATGTACATAGCGCTTCACAGTAGTAATACACGTGACAATCATATAAATAACAAATAACTACAAAAAACAGATCATGGGAATAAGTGCTTCAGACATAAAAGTAACATTGTGGAAGAGGAGTCCCTGCTCCGAAGAACTTACAATCTAATTGGTAGGGAGAACACACAGAGACAGTAGGAGGGAGTTCTGGTAAGTCTGTCTGCAGAGGGCCAAGCTTTATGTATCATGTATAGCAGAGGTGCACAAACCGGGGGGCTTTATTGGGGGGCGCGGGCTGCGCAGCGGTTACAGAGGCCCCGTGCTAAGAGTGCCGTGATGTCACATGACCTGCAGCGCCATTTGACGAATCATTATAGGCATGAGGGGGGTGTGACAGAGGAGGCAGCAGGTAAGGGGGGCACAGGTGCAGGGAGTTTGCGCACCGCTGGTGTATAGTATTAGCCACGGTGCTACTCATATGCTTCTTTAAGTGTGTCTTAAGGTGGGTCTTAAAGGTGGATATAGATGGTGCTAGTCAGGTATTGAGGGGTAGGGCATTCCAGAGGTGTGGGGCAGTCAGTGAGAAAGGTTTAAGGTGGGAAAGGGCTTTAGATACAAAGGGGGTAGAGAGAAGACATCCTTGAGCAGAACGCAAGAGTCGGGATGGTGCATAGCGAGAATTTAGGGCTGAGATGTAAGGAGGAGTAGAAGAGTGTAAAGCTTTAAAAGTGAGGAGGAGAATTGAGTGCGAGATGCAGGATTTGATTGGAAGCCAGGACAGTGATTTCAGCAGGGGAGACGCTGAGACAGATTTAGGGACTAGAGTGATTCTGGCAGCAGGGTTAAGTTTAGATTATAGGGGAGACAGGTGAGAGGCAGGAAGGCCAGTCAGAAAGAGGTTGCAGTAGTCGAGACGGGAGAGAATGAGGGCCTGAGTCAGCGTTTTAGCAGTCGAGCAACAGAGCAAAGGGCGTATCTTTGTAATATTGTGGAGGAAAAAGAGACAGGTTTTAGATATGTTTTGAATGTGAGGGGAGAATGTGAGAGAGGCGTTGAGTGTGACCCCTAGGCAGCGTGCTTGGGCTACTGGGTGAATGATGGTACTTCCAAAAGTAATGTGGAAGGAGGTAGTAGGGCCAGGTTTGGGAGGAAGTATAAGGAGCTCTGTTTTTGCCATGTTAAGTTTAAGTCGGCGGAGGGCCATCCAAGATATTATCGCAGAGAGACATTCAGTAACTGACACCAGAAACTGTACAGCAGGTGTAAGGTCAGGGGTTGAAAAGTAAATTTGTGTGTCATCAGCATAGAGGTGATATTTAAACCCAAGAGATGTGATTAGGTCACCTAGAGAAAGTGTGTACAGAGAAAAGAAGAGGTTCCAGGACAGAGCCCTGGGGTACCCCCACAGAGAAATCGATAGAGGAGGAGGTGTTAGCAAAAGAGACACTGAAAATACGATGGGAGAGGGAAGAGGAGATCCAGGTTAGAGCTTTATTATGAATACCAAGATTATGGAGAATGTGAAATAGAAGAGGGTGGTCCACATTATCAAATGCTGGTCAAGTAATATATGCAGAGTGTAATGACCTCTGTCTTTGGCAGTATGCAGGTCATTAGTTATTTTAGTGAGGGCTGTTTCAGTGGAGTGAGCAGTGTGGAAGCCAGATTGTAGAGGGTCTAGGAGAGAAAAGATGTTGACAAAATGGAGCAAACGAGAGAATACAAGACGTTCAAGGAGTTTAGAGGCAAAAGGCAGGAGGGAGACAGGTCGATAGTAAGACAGACAGGTAGGGTTAAGCTTGCTGTTTTTGAGTAATGGTATACTGTAACTGTTGCATGTTTGAAGGAGGAGGGAAAGGTACCAGAGTAGAGGGAAGAGTTAAAAATCTGTGTGAGTTTAGGGATTATAGTAGGAGCAAGAGGTTTTAGGAGATGAGAGGGATTGGGGTCAAGAGGGCAGGTGTTAGAGGGAGAAGAGGAGATCAGCATTGACTCATCCTCCGAGACAGCAGAAAAAGAGCCAAGGAATGCAGGAGGAGAGTTAAGAAGCGGTGTGGGATGGTAGGAGGAAACAAAGGGAATGTTCTGAAATATGAATTCCACCTTTTCCTTAAAATAGTCAGCAAAGTCCTGTGGTGAGATGGTGGAAGAAGAGGAGGCAGCCAAGGGTGGTTTGAGTAGAGAGTCAAAGACAGAGAAGAGTCGGCGTGGCTTAGACTTGTGCGTGTTGATTAATGAAGAAAAGTAGGTTTGTTTAGCCTTAGAGTACAATAATAAATGCGCGCTGGCCGTCCAAAGTTTTTCTCCCAAATCCCTCTTGATGCTGGTCCCCGTCTCCCGTGATCAGCGGGGCTAGAGAAGACTCACACATACACTGGCGACACACTTTATTCGAGCTCGGCTAGTCCCACGAATTCGGGTATACCCGGGTGTATTGAGGTTTGTGACTGTTTTCTGCCCGAGTGCATTGGGTTATTTTCCAGGCAGGGATTGAAGCATTTTATTCCCGCTGGCTGCAATACTGCACAGTATATATATATATACTGCATTACAATTCATGAATTTATGCCATCTGGTAGACACGCGAAGCATTGCAGCCTATTAAATCCTAATCATTATCATTTAACAGATCAGCCGCCCATCAGCCAGGCATGAACCCAGGCTGGGAAGGCAAATGCAACGGGGCTTGTCAGAGGTGAGGAGCGGCGCATTCCAGGTATCTGCCAGGTACATACTGGGTATTTGCTCGAATAAAGTGTGTCGGTGCAGTAAACAGACAAACAAATGGAGGCGTGAAAAAGAGAAAATTAATCAATAAAAATTCTTAAAGCATAAGTATTTTATAAGGGCATAAAAAAGTACAAAGACTTACATGCTGGGTACGAAGGTTATGACGCTGTAGACCCAGCGCTGCTTACACGAGTGTAGGGAAGACTTCTAGTGGACGCCGGTCTGAAACTTCCCCTTGGCACTTACCATCTGCGATCCGGAGGAGGGGGGGTTTAGGGACTATGGAGTTGCTGCTGTGGTTGTGATCTGCCTGGTGTACTTGGATCACAAGATCCTTATTTTATTGTAAGTCTTTGTACTTTTTTATGCCCTTATAATATACTTATGCTTTAAGAATTTTTATTGATTCATTTTCTCTCTTTTTTGTGCCCCCATTTGTTTGCTTGTTTAGCCTTAGAGGGCAGAGTTGAAACAGGACAGCATACATTTGTAGTGAAGGATGTCTGCGAGAGTGTGAGATGTCCTCCAGAGGCTTTCAGAGGAATGAGTGGAGGAACGCAGCCTGCGCGTGTGGGAATTTAGCCAGGGTCTGGGGTTAGAAGGGCGAGGACGGCAAAGAGAAAGTGGGGCATGTAGATCAAGAGAGGAGGATAAGGCAGAGTTGTAGTTCCTGACCAGGTTGTCAGGGTCTGGAGCATAACTGAGAGAGGAGAGGGAGGAGGGTAAAGTGGAATCAAAGGCTGGTAGGTTAATAGAGCGCAGGTTTCTGCAGAAACAAAGGGTAGATGGAGATGGAGAAGAAAAGCAAGAGAGAGAAAAGGAGATGAGGTGATGGTCAGGGAGAGGAAAGGGGGAAATGGAGAAATAATAGAGAGAAAAGTTTTTAGTGAAAACCAGATCTAGATAGTGGCCATCCTTGTGGGTGCTTGCAGCAGTCCACTATTGAAGGCTAAAAGAAGAGGTGAGAGAGAGAAAGCGGGAAGCCCAAGGGAGAGAGGGGTCATCAATGTGGCAGTTGAAGTCACCAAGGTGAAGAACAGGGGAGTCTGAGGAGAGAAAGAAAGAGAGCCAGGATTCAAAGTGAGAGAGAAAGACAGAAGGGGGATGAGTAGAGGTAGGTGGACACACCTGAGATACTTGGGAAATATGGTATCTTAAATCCTCCTCTCCAGCAACGGATAAGATTACTGCCACCTTTAGGTAATACTAACTAACATAACAAAAAGTCCCCGTGTTAAACTTAACAGATAAGCGCTGTTAGGGGCAACACCTCTCATTATCACTAACGGCTGTTATAGTTACCGCAATGCATTTTCCGAGAGAAAACATGACTTAATTTGTCATTTTTAGCCTTTGAGGATCTGCGGTAAGGCATAATGTGGCATTAGATTAATCTCACGTAAAAGTTATTTAACGGGATTTGTGAATTGGATCCTCTGTGTATTTTGGGAAGCATGTAGAAGCAACCTAGCTTTGCGTTTTAGTATCAGGCCCTGAATATGTATCCTTCTCAGGTGCTTGGTGTATTAACAGGCCCGGCTGGAATGTTTGCGGGGCTCAGTGCAGGGATATCTGGGGGGCCCTGGCTCCTACCTTCTCCGGCAGCATCTCCTCCTGCATGATCTTGTCATTATTTGGTCCCTCGGCAACATGCGGCGTCACATTGTCCTGGCAACACGGCACCATAGGGTGTCCTGTTGTCATAGTAACATGATGCAACACAGTGTCACAACGGCACGTGATGTCCCATTGTCATGGCAACGCAACGCCATTTCCCATTGCAGAGACATGATGACTGGACCCTGCAGGAGGAGATGCCACCGGAGAAGGTAATAGAGTAACAGAGGCCCTGTGCTCTCACCCGGCAATCAGTTTAATTGTTCTGGGGGGAGAGCACAGTGCCTCTGTAAGTCAAGGGCTCGGTGCACAGGCACCGACGGCACCGCCTTCAAGCCGGCCCGGAGTGTATTTATGCGCGGGCTCTTCCTATATTTTGCAGTAGTGTCTAAGGTCAGATAGTTTTTTAGTACAAATATTTGAAAAGCAGAAGGTACATGTCTCACTTTAGTGTTAAATCTTTTGAACCAGATTACTTCTTAAGAAATAATATGAGGGTCAAACTTGGTGAATCTGAGTCTTATGAGTATGACTCACACCAGGAGAAATGATTGACCAGATGAGAGCTTTGATTGCTCCGTGTTCCACAGAAATATCTGAAGCAAAGCTTGACTAAGGAGCATATTTTCCAGTTCAGTTCTCTTAGGGAATCTCTTTGTGATCAAAATAGATAGGTGTCACGATGGACCAGAACTTTTCAACACTTTTATATTTTTGGGATTCTCGATTGAGAATAACAAGGCGGGCAAAATAAATTGTCATTTATTTCCTTTATAGACAAACACACAACAACCTCAGAATACACGTAATAATCACTTACTGGGATGGGGAAACTAAATAAATTGTCCATTGAACGAAAGCTGAAGTAATAAAGTCTCTGGCTTAAAGTCCTATTGGCTAGGTCGCAATTTGCCAACCTAATATTTCTGCCAAATGAAAGAAGTTTGTTCCAGATCGTTGGGGTTCGTTCAGGAGTCCCCAGGGCTAACGAATTCCTGAAGTAGGGGTATATCCTTGGTTACGATGTTGTTAACCCCTTGCGTTCAGGAACCGCTGCCGCTGTACTTAAACGGAATCTTGAGCAAAGCTTGGATAAGTCATGAATCACACAGGGGATAGCTCGGCAGGCAGGTTTATAGGGTTTACAGTCCTATCTCCAACATGTGTGCCCAATCCCTTCCGTGGGAACATTTAACCCACCAATCCCCGATTTGCACGGAGTTTGCAAAACAGGCAAAAAGGGCTTTCTGGTTTGCAAAGCGCATGTGTCAGCCTGACACCTAGGCGGTTTACCATACCGGGGGTCCACCCCTGACCTGGCGACTCTCAGTCTGGGGTTTGGTCACAAAGTGTGAATGGCTCATGCTGAGTACCGGGATCTAGCACTCAGCAACATTCCGGCCATTTTCACACATTGTATCTCTGAGGCTTTTCAACTCCGGACTTCACTAGACTCAGAGTCTCCCACTAAGCAGGGACTCTTTGAAGTACAGAGAGGAAAATACCCTCAGCTCCTTCACCCTTAGCATATTTGAATGCGAAAGGATTTTTCCCGGGCTTGCAGAAAAAAGCTTTCCTGCCTGCACATTTAAAACCAACAGTAAAATGCATGTTATTAATTAAAGTATGTTCCGCTTGTGTCACTGGAATAAACTTTATATGTGGGTGCATGGTTTCTTTATTCTGAGCTGCACTCCAAAACTTAGAGAGCTAGCCCACTCCGTTCTCAAGGTAGCGCATTTAATTGAAAGGGCTAGTTAACCTAGTTCCCACATCAATATATTTTCCCCCTTTCAAGTTAAGATGCTAACAAGGCAAGAGATACATTTTGACAGAATCCACTTCAGTTTAACCGCAAACCACTTCTTCAATTAACCTTGCGGTTGCGAGGTCTAGTGCTTAGAAATGGATACCTATCCTTCAAAGCGGCCCTCCCATATACAGCCACGCATCTTCAGTGCTTGGTTCAGCGCTCACAACGCCATCTTGTATCTGAAATGCTAATAGCACAGTTTGTATTCATTCTTATTACCACAGTCAGGGAATAGACTGCAAAATTGGGACAAGAAAGATGGTGTAGGGGAAAACACATCAGAGGAATGCACATACATTTAACCCCTTTACTCCCAATGCGATTTAGGGTTAATCAGCCAGGTATAATGCCTTTATTAATGGCCTGATTAACCCTTTCATCGCCACAATAGGCTTCTACATTTTGTGTATACAATTGTTTCACAACCATGCACAAAATGTACTGTAATATTGATTTTAAGGGCCTTTGATTTTAAGCATATGCTAGTGAGATGCATTTCAGCTGTTGTTTCTGCATATAAGTAGTTTGTGGATAGGTATCAACCTCAGGCAAAATAACGTCCGTTATTTTTCTTGGTAACATCACATTATGAGCCCTGAGTTAACGGAAACCTAAGGATCTATCTTAAAAAGGGAAACCTTACAAAAAAACCATCTCCAGCTCAGTAGAAAACACCCAGAAGACTTTGGTAAAAAAAAATACAGCCAGCTACCTACTGTATAGGATGCCGCCTACCTGTTAAATAACCTAGCTGTTATTGGTCCTTTACCACAAGAAACCATCTTTGTAACAATGGACGTAGAATTCTTCTGCACCAATATTCCCTATCAAGATACTTTTGAGCATGCCAAGAATACTTGGAGCAACAAGATCTACACACAGAGACTGTTATACAATTAACCAAATTCATACTTTTTAATTTTTTGAAGACATCTACCTACAAAAGATGGGATTTGCCATGGGAATAAGGATGGCACCCAACTATACAAATCCGCGGATGACAAAGTTAGAAAATAATGTTTTATACACCTGCAGTGACCAGAATCTCATCCAATTCCATAAAAGGTTTAAAAAGTCACATATACAGACATTCAAGTACTACAGTATAAACCAATTTACATACTTATGTTACGTATGTATGCACTGGCTATGACAATCTCCATCCCAGACACACACACACACTTTATTATTATTTATAGCCAAGCCATAAGGTACCACATATGTGGACAAAAATCCTTATAGATGTCAAATGGGATTTTCATCCGAATATGTCCCGAATGGCCACTTTGGAATAAACATCAATTACATAACAATAAAGTTGATTATTAATTACAGTGCAATACCAATCGGGAATATATACACCAATGCTCTTTATCACTCAGATTGGGGTTAATATGGTGTAGCTGCCATATACACATATATACTGTTTAATGCGTATGACCCTCTCTGAGTTTTAAGGACATAATTAGCAGTCATCTTGCAGTAGCTGATAAGAATTATCCAATTGGCAACGGATATAAATATGCAGCTAGGTGTTTTATCCTGTCATCCACCTTCCCCTGACGAAGCTCCGCCTGGAGAGAAACGCGTAGGGCGTGGGCGTAGTGACGCGGTGACGTCACATCATGTGGTGCCGCTGATTCCGAAACAGCCGGTGCTGCATTGTATACCGAGACTGGAGCAGTGCTAAAGCTACATTTAGCTAAGTATTATATTGCTATTCTACAGAGTGTTTTGTTGCCAGCTATGAGCAAAAGTTTGTGTCCATATCGCTTCCATTAGTAACAGGGATTCCCGAGTAAAATTTGACAGCGATGTTGGAGCTGTGCTGTTTTAAAGTAAACAGCGTTCATATGACAGTTTAGTTGTTTAGGGATTCCCCTTTAGCAACTGTGCAACCATATCTCTGTGAGAGTACCTTTTTGAATACAATTATTGTGATTCATGATGACATTGTCTCCAAAGATTATGGGTATACCAGATGATGTGTAATTATTCTATGCCACATAAATTGTGATTAGCATTGGTATTTACAAGTGTTTTATTGATTATAAGACTTCATGATTATTAATTGTGTGTACAACTCTTGATTTAATCAAATGTAAATTAAGCAGGAGGATATATTGTCAACAGTTATACTTTACATATACAGTATCAAACAGTTTTCTGAAGTAATAATAACCATTGTTACTATTCAAGTCAGTAGGAATCAGATAAGATAGCACCACGTGTTAGTTTTAATTATATTTTATTTTGCACTTTTTTCACCAAGGTTTTTCACTGTATATATTCACAAAAAAAATAATAATATTGCTAGTGTGGTGTGCACCACAAATGTACCTTCTGTGAATGATTTTGTGACTATGTCACAATTTTCATTCAATTGTTAAAAACAGTGTGTAAGATACAAACAGGCACATCTCCCAAACTGTGGCAAAATATTCTTGGATGGATGCGTGATGACCTCAGAATAGATGGATAGAAAGGAACATAGTACAGATCTGTATATAAAAAAACTTTATATTGAAATGAATCAAATGTACTCACATTCGGTACATTATAAAAATGCACATATAGATAAAAAATGAGGAATTAGGTGCACCCCAAGGGGATCACGCTGTGGTCTCGCAATCTCTCTTGCCATCGACACCTCCACTTCACTCTACCTGGTGTCTTGCGGCTTGAGTTCCATGTTCCGCGTCACTTCTGGTTTGTGTTGACAGCATCGACACCCTCTCACAGTGGATGACACACGCTTGGCTCCTGGGATGGTCCGGCTCTATACGTATCGCTGATCCTGAGCTTCGTCGGGAGTCGATACCTCCCCCAATATTACAATAGCTATTTATACATCATATATGATCTGCAGTTAATGGGCAACATAATTGCCTGATTGGAACTCAGAAAAGGCTCATTTTGCTAATAAAAGTTATAATTTTGGGCTACATACATAATAGGGTTATAGTAACCAATTCTTAATAAACAGCATAAAAAATATTGACACTATGTATTACACTTACATTTGACCAGATACATTTACATAATCAGATACTTAGTTATTCAACTGAATTAAAATAGACACGCATAAACATAGATTAACAGTAAATCTAACCCCAACTCAGCAAAATGTTAGTTCCTTCAGCAGAGGCCACCATAGGTGTTTAGCTCAACACCACATATGCATGTGCTTACCCCGCCCGTTATTGAACATACCAGAGTTACGCCATGGATTTCAACCCTAATTGAGGGACATTGTCTGCTATTCAACCCGTCCCTGGCTACCATCCATTTAGGATTAAGTGGAGAAGAAAACGGATTGTTCTATCATCCAGGTCCAGCGAGGCGAACATCACTGGACCCCAGAGGACGGGGAAGTACATCCTACCGAATTTCATCAACTCCTGTAACGTGTATGACCAGAGGAGAAGGAATAGGAATACCCACTATGCTGAAAAGCCTAGTATTTAAAATTATATCATACAACTTACGGCAAGGGACCAATACACCGTTGACTGTATGGTTTCACTTTTAGATGAAAATGAAGCATTAGAAATCTCCAAACTGAATATCAATACAGATGAGGTAGTGGACTAATCAGGACACTGAATCTATCTTAAGTCTAGCATCAGTTCAGGAACCTCATTTTATACACACTAGTTTCAAACCACAATCTATATAATATTCCATACAATGAAAAGGGAAGTTAATTGATACTTTTTATGAAATAGTGTCCTGGGATTTTAAGATTTTATGTGATGGAGTAAACAAAAAGATTTAAAACCAGAGACAGAACATAAAACACAGACAAAGCTCAGTTTTAGCACATCAAGTGAAACTCATACACGGTACAGTGCCTAAATATATATGTATAAATGTGCACAAAGAATGACCTAGGCGCAAATGGAGACAAGAAAAGACAGAAAAAACATAGGGTAGTATGTTCAGACTCAATAAACCGCCAGAAGGTATTGTATGCACTTACAGTATAAATGATAAAGTCAAGCCTTGCATCCACTCTGGGATCTGGAACAATTATGCGATGGATCTGGAACAGCTGGGCGTCCACAGCAGTAATGATCTCCAGCACAGATTACCATACAGGAAGAGAGGTAAAGTGCAAATAGTATAACACAATTTATTAAAATTCTTGATAAAAAATTTGATAAGTAAAACACTCACATTCTGTGAGATAACATAAAACTTTTGAGAATTCTGAGCTTCTCACACTCAATAGAAATAGGGTATTTAGCCCTTAGCAGATTTCTTCAGTAGTCCTTGGTATATGGGTTATTGACCACAAGTGAAATACTCCTGTTTAAATGCAGCAAACACATTAGGTGTCTCTACTGCTCCACACAGTCTCTGAATGAGTGTATTACTCAGTTTTTCACAACCTAATAGGTCTATTCCGCCGCTCCTAATATATATATAGTACTCACGGTACTTTCTTATAGGTGCAGTCCACAGTGGCACTCCGTGTGTTGTGTTATCTTCCCACGAAGAGTCCTCTCTCTTCCTGTGGTTACCCGCGGCTCCAGGGGACGTTCCGTACCACGTGATGGCGCGGTGACGTCACTCACTCTCGCGAGACTTCGTCCGGTCTACTGTGAGAGTAGGGCCTCGATCCTCTGCACTGCCGTTCTCCCTGCAGGCAAATAGTGGGACAGGCGGCCACCGGCACCTCCTTGCTGCTGTCTGCTTCTTCTGATGAGTCTGCTTAGTTCAATGTACACCACGCCCTACGCGTTTCTCCGTTAGGCTTCGTCAGGGGCTGATTCTGCTCTCTCTCCCTTATCTGGGGTTATATACCCTCCTCCATCATGCATAAATTAATTGATCAAGCAATCAGTGTGGTTGCGCTTATTGTATTTCTGTTTTTCATATATGTATAAATATCTATTAAGTAAAATGGTCTTTTAGTTTGACATTTTTGGCCAATATTGTTGTAAGCCCCTGAGCCAACTTCACGGCAGACCACAATTCAGGGGTCCCTAACGCTAATATAAATTCTTAATAACCTGTGTAATAACAGGAAGAATAGGAGCTTGTTAGGTGTCCAGTATAGTAAACAAAAAGAGTTTGAAATTTAATCTGAGAGATTGTGAAATACAAGCAGATAAGGATTTAAAACAAGACTCCAATATTATAATCAGACATGGTGGGGTCATCGTGATACAGAACAAAATGGAGTACATTAAAGAAGCGAGGAGATTGTTAGAAGATGCCACCTCTTATCACATTTTAAAAAGGGGCCCTATATTGAATTTTAAAAAGGATCTAGACTCTATTTTAGGAGAAGCAGTATGTGTGGGTATTTTAAGGTTCAAAGAATTTAAGTTCCTGACTAGAGAGCATCCAAGGATCCCACACTTTTATCACCTACCCAAGATACCCGGGTGTATTGAGGTTTGTGACTGTTTTCTGCCCGAGTGCATTGGGTTATTTTCCAGGCAGGGATTGAAGCATTTTATTCCCGCTGGCTGCAATACTGCACAGTATATATATATATACTGCATTACAATTCATGAATTTATGCCATCTGGTAGACACGCGAAGCATTGCAGCCTATTAAATCCTAATCATTATCATTTAACAGATCAGCCGCCCATCAGCCAGGCATGAACCCAGGCTGGGAAGGCAAATGCAACGGGGCTTGTCAGAGGTGAGGAGCGGCGCATTCCAGGTATCTGCCAGGTACATACTGGGTATTTGCTCGAATAAAGTGTGTCGGTGCAGTAAACAGACAAACAAATGGGGGCGTGAAAAAGAGAAAATTAATCAATAAAAATTCTTAAAGCATAAGTATTTTATAAGGGCATAAAAAAGTACAAAGACTTACATGCTGGGTACGAAGGTTATGACGCTGTAGACCCAGCGCTGCTTACACGAGTGTAGGGAAGACTTCTAGTGGACGCCGGTCTGAAACTTCCCCTTGGCACTTACCATCTGCGATCCGGAGGAGGGGGGGTTTAGGGACTATGGAGTTGCTGCTGTGGTTGTGATCTGCCTGGTGTACTTGGATCACAAGATCCTTATTTTATTGTAAGTCTTTGTACTTTTTTATGCCCTTATAATATACTTATGCTTTAAGAATTTTTATTGATTCCTTTTCTCTCTTTTTTGTGCCCCCATTTGTTTGCTTGTTTAGCCTTAGAGGGCAGAGTTGAAACAGGACAGCATACATTTGTAGTGAAGGATGTCTGCGAGAGTGTGAGATGTCCTCCAGAGGCTTTCAGAGGAATGAGTGGAGGAACGCAGCCTGCGCGTGTGGGAATTTAGCCAGGGTCTGGGGTTAGAAGGGCGAGGACGGCAAAGAGAAAGTGGGGCATGTAGATCAAGAGAGGAGGATAAGGCAGAGTTGTAGTTCCTGACCAGGTTGTCAGGGTCTGGAGCATAACTGAGAGAGGAGAGGGAGGAGGGTAAAGTGGAATCAAAGGCTGGTAGGTTAATAGAGCGCAGGTTTCTGCAGAAACAAAGGGTAGATGGAGATGGAGAAGAAAAGCAAGAGAGAGAAAATGAGATGAGGTGATGGTCAGGGAGAGGAAAGGGGGAAATGGAGAAATAATAGAGAGAAAAGTTTTTAGTGAAAACCAGATCTAGATAGTGGCCATCCTTGTGGGTGCTTGCAGCAGTCCACTATTGAAGGCTAAAAGAAGAGGTGAGAGAGAGAAAGCGGGAAGCCCAAGGGAGAGAGGGGTCATCAATGTGGCAGTTGAAGTCACCAAGGTGAAGAACAGGGGAGTCTGAGGAGAGAAAGAAAGAGAGCCAGGATTCAAAGTGAGAGAGAAAGACAGAAGGGGGATGAGTAGAGGTAGGTGGACACACCTGAGATACTTGGGAAATATGGTATCTTAAATCCTCCTCTCCAGCAACGGATAAGATTACTGCCACCTTTAGGTAATACTAACTAACATAACAAAAAGTCCCCGTGTTAAACTTAACAGATAAGCGCTGTTAGGGGCAACACCTCTCATTATCACTAACGGCTGTTATAGTTACCGCAATGCATTTTCCGAGAGAAAACATGACTTAATTTGTCATTTTTAGCCTTTGAGGATCTGCGGTAAGGCATAATGTGGCATTAGATTAATCTCACGTAAAAGTTATTTAACGGGATTTGTGAATTGGATCCTCTGTGTATTTTGGGAAGCATGTAGAAGCAACCTAGCTTTGCGTTTTAGTATCAGGCCCTGAATATGTATCCTTCTCAGGTGCTTGGTGTATTAACAGGCCCGGCTGGAATGTTTGCGGGGCTCAGTGCAGGGATATCTGGGGGGCCCTGGCTCCTACCTTCTCCGGCAGCATCTCCTCCTGCATGATCTTGTCATTATTTGGTCCCTCGGCAACATGCGGCGTCACATTGTCCTGGCAACACGGCACCATAGGGTGTCCTGTTGTCATAGTAACATGATGCAACACAGTGTCACAACGGCACGTGATGTCCCATTGTCATGGCAACGCAACGCCATTTCCCATTGCAGAGACATGATGACTGGACCCTGCAGGAGGAGATGCCACCGGAGAAGGTAATAGAGTAACAGAGGCCCTGTGCTCTCACCCGGCAATCAGTTTAATTGTTCTGGGGGGAGAGCACAGTGCCTCTGTAAGTCAAGGGCTCGGTGCACAGGCACCGACGGCACCGCCTTCAAGCCGGCCCGGAGTGTATTTATGCGCGGGCTCTTCCTATATTTTGCAGTAGTGTCTAAGGTCAGATAGTTTTTTAGTACAAATATTTGAAAAGCAGAAGGTACATGTCTCACTTTAGTGTTAAATCTTTTGAACCAGATTACTTCTTAAGAAATAATATGAGGGTCAAACTTGGTGAATCTGAGTCTTATGAGTATGACTCACACCAGGAGAAATGATTGACCAGATGAGAGCTTTGATTGCTCCGTGTTCCACAGAAATATCTGAAGCAAAGCTTGACTAAGGAGCATATTTTCCAGTTCAGTTCTCTTAGGGAATCTCTTTGTGATCAAAATAGATAGGTGTCACGATGGACCAGAACTTTTCAACACTTTTATATTTTTGGGATTCTCGATTGAGAATAACAAGGCGGGCAAAATAAATTGTCATTTATTTCCTTTATAGACAAACACACAACAACCTCAGAATACACGTAATAATCACTTACTGGGATGGGGAAACTAAATAAATTGTCCATTGAACGAAAGCTGAAGTAATAAAGTCTCTGGCTTAAAGTCCTATTGGCTAGGTCGCAATTTGCCAACCTAATATTTCTGCCAAATGAAAGAAGTTTGTTCCAGATCGTTGGGGTTCGTTCAGGAGTCCCCAGGGCTAACGAATTCCTGAAGTAGGGGTATATCCTTGGTTACGATGTTGTTAACCCCTTGCGTTCAGGAACCGCTGCCGCTGTACTTAAACGGAATCTTGAGCAAAGCTTGGATAAGTCATGAATCACACAGGGGATAGCTCGGCAGGCAGGTTTATAGGGTTTACAGTCCTATCTCCAACATGTGTGCCCAATCCCTTCCGTGGGAACATTTAACCCACCAATCCCCGATTTGCACGGAGTTTGCAAAACAGGCAAAAAGGGCTTTCTGGTTTGCAAAGCGCATGTGTCAGCCTGACACCTAGGCGGTTTACCATACCGGGGGTCCACCCCTGACCTGGCGACTCTCAGTCTGGGGTTTGGTCACAAAGTGTGAATGGCTCATGCTGAGTACCGGGATCTAGCACTCAGCAACATTCCGGCCATTTTCACACATTGTATCTCTGAGGCTTTTCAACTCCGGACTTCACTAGACTCAGAGTCTCCCACTAAGCAGGGACTCTTTGAAGTACAGAGAGGAAAATACCCTCAGCTCATTCACCCTTAGCATATTTGAATGCGAAAGGATTTTTCCCGGGCTTGCAGAAAAAAGCTTTCCTGCCTGCACATTTAAAACCAACAGTAAAATGCATGTTATTAATTAAAGTATGTTCCGCTTGTGTCACTGGAATAAACTTTATATGTGGGTGCATGGTTTCTTTATTCTGAGCTGCACTCCAAAACTTAGAGAGCTAGCCCACTCCGTTCTCAAGGTAGCGCATTTAATTGAAAGGGCTAGTTAACCTAGTTCCCACATCAATATATTTTCCCCCTTTCAAGTTAAGATGCTAACAAGGCAAGAGATACATTTTGACAGAATCCACTTCAGTTTAACCGCAAACCACTTCTTCAATTAACCTTGCGGTTGCGAGGTCTAGTGCTTAGAAATGGATACCTATCCTTCAAAGCGGCCCTCCCATATACAGCCACGCATCTTCAGTGCTTGGTTCAGCGCTCACAACGCCATCTTGTATCTGAAATGCTAATAGCACAGTTTGTATTCATTCTTATTACCACAGTCAGGGAATAGACTGCAAAATTGGGACAAGAAAGATGGTGTAGGGGAAAACACATCAGAGGAATGCACATACATTTAACCCCTTTACTCCCAATGCGATTTAGGGTTAATCAGCCAGGTATAATGCCTTTATTAATGGCCTGATTAACCCTTTCATCGCCACAATAGGCTTCTACATTTTGTGTATACAATTGTTTCACAACCATGCACAAAATGTACTGTAATATTGATTTTAAGGGCCTTTGATTTTAAGCATATGCTAGTGAGATGCATTTCAGCTGTTGTTTCTGCATATAAGTAGTTTGTGGATAGGTATCAACCTCAGGCAAAATAACGTCCGTTACTTTTCTTGGTAACATCACATTATGAGCCCTGAGTTAACGGAAACCTGAGGATCTATCTTAAAAAGGGAAACCTTACAAAAAAAACATCTCCAGCTCAGTAGAAAACACCCAGAAGACTTTGGTAAAAAAAAATACAGCCAGCTACCTACTGTATAGGATGCCGCCTACCTGTTAAATAACCTAGCTGTTATTGGTCCTTTACCACAAGAAACCATCTTTGTAACAATGGACGTAGAATTCTTCTGCACCAATATTCCCTATCAAGATACTTTTGAGCATGCCAAGAATACTTGGAGCAACAAGATCTACACACAGAGACTGTTATACAATTAACCAAATTCATACTTTTTAATTTTTTGAAGACATCTACCTACAAAAGATGGGATTTGCCATGGGAATAAGGATGGCACCCAACTATACAAATCCGCGGATGACAAAGTTAGAAAATAATGTTTTATACACCTGCAGTGACCAGAATCTCATCCAATTCCATAAAAGGTTTAAAAAGTCACATATACAGACATTCAAGTACTACAGTATAAACCAATTTACATACTTATGTTACGTATGTATGCACTGGCTATGACAATCTCCATCCCAGACACACACACACACTTTATTATTATTTATAGCCAAGCCATAAGGTACCACATATGTGGACAAAAATCCTTATAGATGTCAAATGGGATTTTCATCCGAATATGTCCCGAATGGCCACTTTGGAATAAACATCAATTACATAACAATAAAGTTGATTATTAATTACAGTGCAATACCAATCGGGAATATATACACCAATGCTCTTTATCACTCAGATTGGGGTTAATATGGTGTAGCTGCCATATACACATATATACTGTTTAATGCGTATGACCCTCTCTGAGTTTTAAGGACATAATTAGCAGTCATCTTGCAGTAGCTGATAAGAATTATCCAATTGGCAACGGATATAAATATGCAGCTAGGTGTTTTATCCTGTCATCCACCTTCCCCTGACGAAGCTCCGCCTGGAGAGAAACGCGTAGGGCGTGGGCGTAGTGACGCGGTGACGTCACATCATGTGGTGCCGCTGATTCCGAAACAGCCGGTGCTGCATTGTATACCGAGACTGGAGCAGTGCTAAAGCTACATTTAGCTAAGTATTATATTGCTATTCTACAGAGTGTTTTGTTGCCAGCTATGAGCAAAAGTTTGTGTCCATATCGCTTCCATTAGTAACAGGGATTCCCGAGTAAAATTTGACAGCGATGTTGGAGCTGTGCTGTTTTAAAGTAAACAGCGTTCATATGACAGTTTAGTTGTTTAGGGATTCCCCTTTAGCAACTGTGCAACCATATCTCTGTGAGAGTACCTTTTTGAATACAATTATTGTGATTCATGATGACATTGTCTCCAAAGATTATGGGTATACCAGATGATGTGTAATTATTCTATGCCACATAAATTGTGATTAGCATTCGTATTTACAAGTGTTTTATTGATTATAAGACTTCATGATTATTAATTGTGTGTACAACTCTTGATTTAATCAAATGTAAATTAAGCAGGAGGATATATTGTCAACAGTTATACTTTACATATACAGTATCAAACAGTTTTCTGAAGTAATAATAACCATTGTTACTATTCAAGTCAGTAGGAATCAGATAAGATAGCACCACGTGTTAGTTTTAATTATATTTTATTTTGCACTTTTTTCACCAAGGTTTTTCACTGTATACTGCACCGACACACTTTATTCGAGCAAATACCCAGTATGTACCTGGCAGATACCTGGAATGCGCCACTCCTCACCTCTGACAAGCCCCGTTGCATTTGCCTTCCCAGCCTGGGTTCATGCCTGGCTGACGGGCGGCTGATCTGTTAAATGATAATGATTAGGATTTAATAGGCTGCAATGCTTCGCGTGTCTACCAGATGGCATAAATTCATGAATTGTAATGCAGTATATATATATATATATACTGTGCAGTATTGCAGCCAGCGGGAATAAAATGCTTCAATCCCTGCCTGGAAAATAACCCAATGCACTCGGGCAGAAAACAGTCACAAACCTCAATACACCCGGGTATACCCGAATTCGTGGGACTAGCCGAGCTCGAATAAAGTGTGTCGCCAGTGTATATTCACAAAAAAAATAATAATATTGCTAGTGTGGTGTGCACCACAAATGTACCTTCTGTGAATGATTTTGTGACTATGTCACAATTTTCATTCAATTGTTAAAAACAGTGTGTAAGATACAAACAGGCACATCTCCCAAACTGTGACAAAATATTCTTGGATGGATGCGTGATGACCTCAGAATAGATGGATAGAAAGGAACATAGTACAGATCTGTATATAAAAAAACTTTATATTGAAATGAATCAAATGTACTCACATTCGGTACATTATAAAAATGCACATATAGATAAAAAATGAGGAATTAGGTGCACCCCAAGGGGATCACGCTGTGGTCTCGCAATCTCTCTTGCCATCGACACCTCCACTTCACTCTACCTGGTGTCTTGCGGCTTGAGTTCCATGTTCCGCGTCACTTCTGGTTTGTGTTGACAGCATCGGCACCCTCTCACAGTGGATGACACATGCTTGGCTCCTGGGATGGTCCGGCTCTATACGTATCGCTGATCCTGAGCTTCGTCGGGAGTCGATACCTCCCCCAATATTACAATAGCTATTTATACATCATATATGATCTGCAGTTAATGGGCAACATAATTGCCTGATTGGAACTCAGAAAAGGCTCATTTTGCTAATAAAAGTTATAATTTTGGGCTACATACATAATAGGGTTATAGTAACCAATTCTTAATAAACAGCATAAAAAATATTGACACTATGTATTACACTTACATTTGACCAGATACATTTACATAATCAGATACTTAGTTATTCAACTGAATTAAAATAGACACGCATAAACATAGATTAACAGTAAATCTAACCCCAACTCAGCAAAATGTTAGTTCCTTCAGCAGAGGCCACCATAGGTGTTTAGCTCAACACCACATATGCATGTGCTTACCCCGCCCGTTATTGAACATACCAGAGTTACGCCATGGATTTCAACCCTAATTGAGGGACATTGTCTGCTATTCAACCCGTCCCTGGCTACCATCCATTTAGGATTAAGTGGAGAAGAAAACGGATTGTTCTATCATCCAGGTCCAGCGAGGCGAACATCACTGGACCCCAGAGGACGGGGAAGTACATCCTACCGAATTTCATCAACTCCTGTAACGTGTATGACCAGAGGAGAAGGAATAGGAATACCCACTGTGCTGAAAAGCCTAGTATTTAAAATTATATCATACAACTTACGGCAAGGGACCAATACACCGTTGACTGTATGGTTTCACTTTTAGATGAAAATGAAGCATTAGAAATCTCCAAACTGAATATCAATACAGATGAGGTAGTGGACTAATCAGGACACTGAATCTATCTTAAGTCTAGCATCAGTTCAGGAACCTCATTTTATACACACTAGTTTCAAACCACAATCTATATAATATTCCATACAATGAAAAGGGAAGTTAATTGATACTTTTTATGAAATAGTGTCCTGGGATTTTAAGATTTTATGTGATGGAGTAAACAAAAAGATTTAAAACCAGAGACAGAACATAAAACACAGACAAAGCTCAGTTTTAGCACATCAAGTGAAACTCATACACGGTACAGTGCCTAAATATATATGTATAAATGTGCACAAAGAATGACCTAGGCGCAAATGGAGACAAGAAAAGACAGAAAAAACATAGGGTAGTATGTTCAGACTCAATAAACCGCCAGAAGGTATTGTATGCACTTACAGTACAGTATAAATGATAAAGTCAAGCCTTGCATCCACTCTGGGATCTGGAACAATTATGCGATGGATCTGGAACAGCTGGGCGTCCACAGCAGTAATGATCTCCAGCACAGATTACCATACAGGAAGAGAGGTAAAGTGCAAATAGTATAACACAATTTATTAAAATTCTTGATAAAAAATTTGATAAGTAAAACACTCACATTCTGTGAGATAACATAAAACTTTTGAGAATTCTGAGCTTCTCACACTCAATAGAAATAGGGTATTTAGCCCTTAGCAGATTTCTTCAGCAGTCCTTGGTATATGGGTTATTGACCACAAGTGAAATACTCCTGTTTAAATGCAGCAAACACATTAGGTGTCTCTACTGCTCCACACAGTCTCTGAATGAGTGTATTACTCAGTTTTTCACAACCTAATAGGTCTATTCCGCCGCTCCTAATATATATATAGTACTCACGGTACTTTCTTATAGGTGCAGTCCACAGTGGCACTCCGTGTGTTGTGTTATCTTCCCACGAAGAGTCCTCTCTCTTCCTGTGGTTACCCGCGGCTCCAGGGGACGTTCCGTACCACGTGATGGCGCGGTGACGTCACTCACTCTCGCGAGACTTCGTCCGGTCTACTGTGAGAGTAGGGCCTCGATCCTCTGCACTGCCGTTCTCCCTGCAGGCAAATAGTGGGACAGGCGGCCACCGGCACCTCCTTGCTGCTGTCTGCTTCTTCTGATGAGTCTGCTTAGTTCAATGTACACCACGCCCTACGCGTTTCTCCGTTAGGCTTCGTCAGGGGCTGATTCTGCTCTCTCTCCCTTATCTGGGGTTATATACCCTCCTCCATCATGCATAAATTAATTGATCAAGCAATCAGTGTGGTTGCGCTTATTGTATTTCTGTTTTTCATATATGTATAAATATCTATTAAGTAAAATGGTCTTTTAGTTTGACATTTTTGGCCAATATTGTTGTAAGCCCCTGAGCCAACTTCACGGCAGACCACAATTCAGGGGTCCCTAACGCTAATATAAATTCTTAATAACCTGTGTAATAACAGGAAGAATAGGAGCTTGTTAGGTGTCCAGTATAGTAAACAAAAAGAGTTTGAAATTTAATCTGAGAGATTGTGAAATACAAGCAGATAAGGATTTAAAACAAGACTCCAATATTATAATCAGACATGGTGGGGTCATCGTGATACAGAACAAAATGGAGTACATTAAAGAAGCGAGGAGATTGTTAGAAGATGCCACCTCTTATCACATTTTATAAAGGGGCCCTATATTGAATTTTAAAAAGGATCTAGACTCTATTTTAGGAGAAGCAGTATGTGTGGGTATTTTAAGGTTCAAAGAATTTAAGTTCCTGACTAGAGAGCATCCAAGGATCCCACACTTTTATCACCTACCCAAGATACATAAGGATTAAAAGTAACCCTCCTGGAAGGCCTATTGTATCAGGGATCGATTCTCTGACAGCCAATTTGTCCAAATATCTAGACCCCCCCCCCTCCAAATACATAACTTTCCGATCACATATTAAAGATACAACACACGTCCTGAACCCTATACAGGAAATCGATTGGTGTCGAATCATTATATACCAATATTATACATGAATTAGGGGTACAGGCAGTGGAGTCCTTTTTTAAAGAAGACCCAGATATTTCTACTACACAGAGAGATTTTATCCTCACATGGGTATATTTTATCTTAACACTTAATTATTTTAGATTTGATGGTGACGTCTTCTTACAGACTAAAGGGACCGCTAAAGGCACTACATTTTCACCAAGTTTCGCCAGTCTTATGATGTGATTTTGGGAACAACTACAGTATATATCTGGAGTAATAATCCCTTTTTAGACTATATAGATTTTTATAGGCATTTTGTCGATTATATTTCATTAGTATGGAAAGTCAATACCGATCAATTAGTGTCGTTTTTAAATTATATGAATAATAATTGTTTTAATCTTAAATTCACCTATAGTTATAACACTCAGAGTATAGCCTTCCTAGATTTAGTTATTTTTATTTCTGATGATTATCAAATTCATACCAGAACTTTTTACAAAGAAGTGGACTGCAATAAATATCTAGAGGCCAAAAGTAACCGCCATCAGAGATGGATTTCTAACATACCGTATGGGCAGTTCCAAAGACTTAGGAGAAACTGCTCAAAATTGGAAGACTTTATTAGCCAATCGGTTCAATTGAAAAATAAATTTGTACCCAAGGGGCACAACATGGACAATGTTGAGATTGCATATAATAAAGCCTTGTCTCTAGACAGAACAACTGTACTAACAGGTAGAGACCACAAGAAAGATCAGTTGCATGATGTTCTATTTATGGCGAAATTTAATGGAGCATCTAGACATATTAATAAAATTATGGCCAAACATTGGGTATTCTGCAGTATGATTCGATCCTTAAAAGGATTATCCAAGAAAAAACTAAAGAGATTTATAAGAGGGCCAATACATGAAAAAATATGTTAGCACCTACACTACTCACTGCCCATGTCAATAGCAGGCCCAATGATGTTTATGTGAAAGTTTTTTTTACAATTGTAATGGTAGATGTATAACCTGTAATTTTGTTAAGGACAGTCAGACTATCTTTAAGTTCAACACCATTAATTCCACACACTCGATTCGGAGTTTTATTAATTGTAACACAAGGTTTATAGAGTACGTCTTGGAATGGGATTTGGTCTCCATTATGTAGGGAGGACAAAACGCACCCTAAAATAAAGGTTCTTAGAACATAGGGGCAACATTCTCAAAGGTGTTTCAATCCACGATTTGTCCAAACATTTTAAATTGGTGCATAAAATGAATCCTTGTGAACTGAAAATGATTGGCATTGAACAAGTGAAGTTTGGTGCAGAAGGAGGCGACAGATTTCGTAAGTTATGTTAAAGATAAAAAAATTTGATGCATGAATTAGGCACCCTTTTACTCGATGGTCTAAATGAAGGGATTGATCTAGCCTTATTTTTATGATTTTAATTAAATTAACTAATTATTTCAGAATTGTAATTGTTAATCAATCAGTCAAATGTCTTATATTAATTTTTCATAATGCTAATTATATTTATATTGGGATTAGGTTATCTGATTGATAGATTTGTGCTCACTAATTGATTATTCAAACTCTGTCATTCGGTTTGTTGATTCCATTTGAGTTGGGTTGATTTTTCCCTATGATTATTTTCTCTTCAATCATTTATTATTATTACATAGTTACATAGTAGATGAGGTTGAAAAAAAGACGTACGTCCATCAAGTTCAACCTATGCTAAATTTAGACAACAGATACTTTATCCTATATCTATACTTACTTATTGATCCAGAGGAAGGCAAACAAAACCCCCCACTGTCATATCATCCAATGATGTCTCATAAGGGGAAAATAAATTCCTTCCTGACTCCAAGAATTGGCAATCAGATTAATCCCTGGATCAACATCCTTCCCATGTATACTTATTTGGTATGTCCCTGTATACCTTTCCTTTCTATAAAGATGTCCAACCTTTTTTTGAACAAATCTATTGTATCTGCCATCACAGTCTCCATGGGTAATGAATTCCACATTTTAACTGCCCTTACTGTAAAGAACCCTTTCCTTTGTTGCTGGTGAAATTTCCTTTCCTCCAACCTTAAGGGATGGCCCCGAGTCCTTTGTACTGCCCGTGGGATGAATAGATCTTTTGAAAGCTCCTTGTATTGTCCCTGAATATATTTGTATATAGTTATCATATCCCCTCTTAGACGCCTCTTTTCTAATGTAAATAAATCCAATATAGCTAGCCTCTCCTCATAAGTTAGAATGTCCATCCCCTTTATTAATTTGGTGGCTCTTCTCTGCACTCTCTCTAGTTCCATAATGTCTTTTCTTAGGATTGGTGCCCAAAATTGTACTCCATATTCAAGGTGCTTTGTAAAGGGGCATAATTATGTCTACTTCCCTTCCATCCATTGCCCATTTGATGCAAGATAAGATCTTGTTTGCCTTTGCAGCTACTGCATGACATTGGGCACTATTGCTAAGCCTGCTGTCTACAAGCACTCCTAAATCCTTCTCCATCAAGGATTCCCCCAATATATCTCCATTTAATTTGTAAGTCGCCTTTTTATTCTTGCATCCCAAATGCATAACCTTACATTTATCTGTATTAAACCTCATTTGCCATTTACCTGCCCACGTTTCCAGTCTCTCCAAGTCCTTCTGAAGAGAAATTTCATCCTGCTCTGATTCTATTACCTTACACAATTTAGTATCATCAGCAAAGATGGAGACTTTGCTCTCGATCCCAACCGCAAGGTCATTAATAAACAAGTTAAAAAGCAGGGGTCCCAGTACCGATCCTTGAGGTACTCCACTCACGACTTTAGCCCAACCTGAAAAAGTTCCATTTATGACAACCCTCTGTTGTCTGTCCTTTAACCAGTTTTCAATCCAGGTGCATACATTATTAATTTTCTTTATTTTGTACACCAACCTCTTGTGTGAAACCGTATCAAAAGCCTTTGCAAAATCTAAGTAGATCACATCAACTGCATTACCCTGGTCTAAATTCCTACTTACCTCCTCAAAGAAACAAATAAGGTTAGTTTGGCAAGATCTATCCTTCATAAATCCATGCTGACTATTACTAATAATTTTGTTTTCCATTAGGTATTCCTGAATATTATCCCGTATTAAACCTTCAAGTAGTTTCCCTACTATTGAAGTCAGGCTTACAGGTCTGTAATTCCCTGGGTGTGATCTAGCTCCCTTTTTAAATATAGGCACCACAGCTGCTTTACGCCAATCTTGTGCTACTGAGCCTGTGGAAATGGAGTCCTTGAATATTAAATATAATGGTTTTGCTATTTCTGAGCTTAACTCCTTGAGAACTCTTGGATGTATGCCATCGGGGCCAGGTGCCTTATTTACTTTAATTTTTTCAAGTCGCTTATGAACTTCTTCCTCAGTTAACCAATTGGTCATTATATGGAGGTTGTGGCTTCCTCCTGTGGCACTACTATTGAACCTGATTCTTCCCTGGTAAACACAGAGGCAAAGAATTTGTTTAATACCTCTGCTTTTTCCTTATCTCCAATAATCTGCCTACCCATCTCACACTGAAAGGGTCCTATATTTTCTTTTCTCATTTTTTTGTTATTAAGGTACTTAAAGAACTTTTTAGGGTTGACCTTACTTTCTATTGCAATCCTTTTTTATTATCCATTTTTGCTAATTTGATTGCCCTTTTGCAATTTTTGTTACATTCCTTATAATTCTGATACGATGTCTCTGTCCCTTCTGACTTAAAGAATCTAAACGCCTTCCTCTTCTTGTCCATTTCCTCCCCTACCTGTTTATTTAGCCACATTGGTTTTGACTTAATTCTTTTATACTTATTACCCAAGGGTATACACTGATAAGTGTGTTTTTCTAACAATGTTTTAAAGACTGCCCATTTATCTTCTACATTTTTCCCTGCAAAAACATCATCCCATTGTATTACTACTAGATTAGACCTCAGTTTATTAAAATCTGCCTTTCTAAAGTTTAAAGTCTTTGTTGAACCCAAGTAATCTGTTTTTTTGATAATTTATTTCAAATGAGACCATGTTATGATCACTGTTACCCAAATGTTCCAGGACTTGAATATTTGTTATTACTTCTACATTGTTTGATATGACCAAATCCAGAACTGCCCCTCTCCTGGTTGGTTCCTCAATAATTTGGGTCATATAATTATCTTTAAGCACCCCCAAAAACCTGTTTCCTTTTGTTGTAACGCTAATCTCATTGCCCCAGTCTATGTCTGGATAATTAAAATCCCCCATTATGCAAACATGACCCAGTTTTGATGCCTTCTCCATTTGCAAATGTATTTTAGCTTCCTCAATCTCACAGATATTTGGTGGTTTATAGCATATTCCCACAAACATTTTCTTAATACTTTTACCTCCACTGCTAATTTCTATCCACAAGGTCTCTACATTTTCATCATTCCCTTCATAGACATCATCCCTTATAATAGGTTTTAGATCTGGTTTAACATATAGACATACTCCACCTCCCCTTCTATTTGTTCGATCCTTCCGAAAAAGGGAATAACCCTCTAAATTAACTGTCCAGTCATGAGTTTCATCCCACCATGTTTCAGTAATGCCTATGATATCATACTGCTCCCTTGTAGCTATTAATTCAAGCTCCCCCATATTATCTGTCAGGCTTCTTGCATTAGCAAGCATGCATTTCAGGTTTTTTTCAGCCTGTACTATTATCTTATCTGCTCCTTCCTTTCTGCTCCCACTTAGTTTAGTCTTTAGAAGTTTTCTAGTATTATCTCTATTTATTATGGGTATCTCACTGCTTGTCAAACTTGCACTTGCCCCCATTCTACCTCCATACCACCTTGTATCCTCATCTATTCCATTTAGTTCATTATTTGTTTCATTCCCCTCCCCCCTCCATCCTAGTTTAAAATCTCCTCCAACCTTTTTAGCATTCTCCCCCCTAGCACAGAAGATCCCTTTTCATTATGTTTTATATGTTTATACATTTTGTGAACAAAGGAACATAGGGCACAACGGATTTAGCAAATCAAACTAATTTATTGGCTCAATACAAAAAACAAACACCAAGGGCCAAATACCCCATTCACCCACCCCCGCTACCTACAATAAACCTGGCACGGCTCTTTAACCCCTTCATTACCTTAGCGGTTAACCGCTAAGGTAATAAAGTGGGCTTCAAATGCATTTTTCCTGCCTCGGATGCATGCCGGGGGGGTCCGGTGCTGATATTAATGGTATCAGCTACGGAGACCCCCGGCATCAATCCCAGCCAGGAAAAAGGCCTGAATTTTTTCTAAGTGCCGTTCCGCCACTCATCCGCTGCCTCTGAGCAGCAACTTGCCATCTTTTTCTTGCGTGGCTGATCCGCCAGCAAAACGGTATTCTAGAGAGGCGAATAGCTCCGCTTAGCTACTCGCCTCTACTAGAATACAGCGTGGCAGAAAAAGTTGGATTTTAAGGCGGAAAGTGCCTTCTCGCCCCCAGCCAAACTGGCGGGTTTTTTTTAATCTCGCCACTTTCTAGCCCCTTTCTGAATACGGATAGGCTTTTTAGGCGGGAAAGTGGCGAGAATTGCCTTTCCGCCGCTTACTGCATGAGCCCCTAAGTACTAGATTCATGGAGGTATTTAAATAACATTTCTACCTTAGAGAGCCACACCTCTGATGAAGAGGACACACCTTGAAACGCGTAGGCTGGTTCTCTTTTGATAGCGTAATAGGCTATGTGAACTAAGCTGGACCAAGTGTGTAGAAGAGGGAGAGCGGTTTCAAGCCGGGAACATTTTCCCTGACCCATCCTCTACCACTGACGTCAGGATGCTGCGACGCCATGACGATGTTGCAACACGGTGATGCTGCGACACACCTTACGTGCACACATGGTGCGGAAGCACAGGACAGTTGCTACCTGGCAATCCGTACCAGCGAACACGCCTGGAGACTGACAAATTATTCCATCACACAGTGGTCTGAGCTACTAAGACTCCACAGCCTTTGCTTTATTGCTCTTAATGCACAGACTATGTACTGCTGCGACACACTTTATTCGAGCAAATACCCAGTATGTACCTGGCAGATACCTGGAATGCGCCGCTCCTCACCTCTGACAAGCCCCGTTGCGTTTGCCTTCCCAGCCATGGTTCATGCCTGGCTGACGGGCGGCTGATCTGTTAAATGATAATGATTAGGATTTAATAGGCTGCAATGCTTCGCGTGTCTACCAGATGGCATAAATTCATGAATTGTAATGCAGTATATATATATATATACTGTGCAGTATTGCAGCCAGCGGGAATAAATTGCTTCAATCCCTGCCTGGAAAATAACGCAATGCACTCGGGCAGAAAACAGTCACAAACCTCAATACACCCGAGTATACCCGAATTCGTGGGACTAGCCGAGCTCGAATAAAGTGTGTCGCCAGTGTAAGTTAATGTTTTATGTGTAATTTAAAATAACTTATTACACTATGAGGTGTGCACTTTTTTGTCTTTTTTTGTTTTTATTTAAAATGCACAAAACACAAGTGAGGCGTTTGTCAGTGGAAAATGTATCTTTTTATTTAAAATTGTTTTAATAAAAATATATTATGCCATGGCACTTTTTATCTATCTTTAATAAGTTACTCTTTGATAAAGTCCTTTTGTCTAGGACGAAAAGCGTCAGAGTACTTCTGCTCTGTGGATGTCTATTTTTGATTAATAAATGATTTTTTATTCTAACTAATTGCTCTTGGTTTGTTCAAACGTAGGGAGGGCAGTGACTGCCATTGCAACAGCATTGTTTCTATCTAAACAAACCGGCTGGGGCACGTCGTTTCAGCGTTGTAACTGGGTATTCATTTTATCCATATCAGCATCACTCGGCAGACATCAGGAGGGAACTGTGAGTACTTGCCAGCTGATTTTCACTGTGTGGGACACAGGGTGTTAGTCAGAGTAAAAATTGCGGGGCTCAGCGATTTACCATGTGACACATTTAATGGCGTGTGCATCGGTATCTCGGTCTTGCTTACTGCTTGTTAGCCCTCCACCCATTCACACACTAAGAGTGTTAGAAGCCTAATCGGGTTATGTAGCCCGTATACACCCTGTCTGAATTCTATAGAAGTAAGAAGTAAAGGATTATTCTACTTCCTCACTGATGCTGGAGCATCAATATTTGAGATCTGTTCCTCGTTCTTTCTACTATCTTTAATAAGTGTTCATCCTAAATACAGGTTACTCCAAGGAGAGTTTTTGGATGACCAGTTTCTCCTGTTTTGGCTAACTCCAGACAGGATATTTCCTAACATAATATGCTTCATATGTATACAGTATAAGCCAGTTACACAAAATTATGTTGTAAAGCCTGATATCCAGTTCAGTGTTACACCACTGTTTTTCTCCTTTTCTTTCAATTTCCATTTGTCTACTCGGTCCATGCGCCAGAGGATGTCCATCTTTTTTGCAATCCATTTTCTTGGAGGGACTTGGAAATCCCTCTTTCTCAGCAGAGGGACAAAGTACCATTTGGTCATGATCACCACCAGAGATAAGAAACCATTCGGTTGCGATTACCATCAGAGACTGAACAGGTAATGTCAATATCTGTATGTACACACTTCTGCTTGTTACATTATAATACATAAAAAAAAGTCATTCAGAGTTGTTGGGTTTTTTTAAATGCTACAAGTATTTTCTCATAGTACAGAACTGATTTATTAAAAAAACACAAATGTAGGATATTGCTTGGTATGCAGCTTTAATGGGACCTCTGCAATGTGGTCTGGCCATGCCATATTGGAAGGGCTTAACAGCCTGAGGACAAGAGTCACTTCAAAGGCCACCTCGAGCTCCTCAGTCCCTTCCCCATGCATGTCTACTATTAGGTCCAGTACTGTGCTATGCTGCTGGTTCACTCTACCAAAGAATCTCTGAGACATAACACCCAAGTCGCCTCAAAGGCATTAGTGTAAGGGCTGCCAAAGGGCAGCCATTTGCTGCTGTTATAGGTGCTTGATTATTGATCTTGGGTAAAGTATTCCAGATGCATATTTAATCATTTCCATATTTATACAGGTAATCTTTCCATAGAGCAAGACAATTTCATTTTGGAAGGTATAAAATATATCTTAGAACTCAATATATTTTATTTTGACGGACAATTCTTCATACAAACCAGAGGTACAACCATGGGCACCAGGTTCATGTCGAGTTTTGCCAATATATTCATGGGGATTTTGGAAGATTGCATTTATCATTCCAACCCCTTCCGTGCAAACTTGGTGCCATGGAAAAGGTATACGGGTGACATAATATTCATTTGGGAGGGCACTGTAGAATTATTACAAGAATTCATTTTATACCTTAATACAAATAATTTGAACCTAAATTTTACCCAAAATCATCACAGCACTAACATTGAGTTTTTAGATCTTACTCCTACTGTCTCTGTATGTTCTTCCTACCTACCAATTAGATTGTAAGCTCTTCAGAGCAGGGACTCCTCCTCCAAAATGTTACTTTTATGTCTGAAGCACTTATTCCCATGATCTGTTATTTGTATTATTTGTTATTTATATGATTGTCACGTGTATTACTACTGTGAAGCGCTATGTACACTAATGGTGCTATATAAATAAAGCAATATATAAGTATAATACTGCACACCACAAATGACAAAAATATATACTTGCTTTAACCGGTGCTCCTGGTCCAGGGGAGACCCTGTCAGTGAAAAAACTCCAAGGTAGCAACAAAAGAAATGTACCAGGGCACTGCGGATTTCTAAATGAAATGTATTACTTCAATAGCACACAACGTTTCAACCCAAAAACGTGGTCTTTCTCAAGTGAAGATTTTCACTTGAGAGACCACATTTTGTGGTTGAAACGTTGTGTGCTATTGAAGTAATAAATTTCATTTAGAAATCCGCAGTGCCCTGGTACATCTCTTTTGTTGCTATATAAATAAAGACATACATACATACATGTGGAGAATAGCACAATAAAAACTAAAACATTCTTCAAGCAAGTAGATTGCAACAATTATATCTTAAAGAACAGTTGCCATCATCCCAAGTGGACATCTAGTAAACGTTTTGCTAAAATGTTTCTCAGGACTAAAGTCAGCCCTTAGAAAAAAAATCGATGCTCAATGAAACAGCATATGTATGAGCATATTTGGTTGTTGGAGATCCTTAAGAGAAGTCTGTAAATAATATCAGTAGTATTTCTGTGTGTTACCACTCCTCCTGTTCCCTGTAGAATGATAGCGTGTATGATAACCATTAATGATGACACAAAGGTAACTATCTAAACCTGTTTAGCACCAGCATGTTGCAAATATAGTACTCACAGTTACCCATTTGAAGATGCTAAAGGGAGGAGAAGGGGAAAGCAGAGTCCGATACGAAGCTCCAGACCGCAACCGCAGCTGTTGAAGAAAAGCCGGCTCAGCGCTGTAAACTTTTTCACTGGGCTGTTAGGTTTCCCAGGATGCCTCTGGCTGTGGTTCCGTCTGCGTCCGCTTCAGTGTTGTGTGAGCGATGTCATAGTGACTGGAACCGCCGGTGGAGTCAGCTGGAAACTGCGTAGCTCTGCCTGTATGAGCCCTCTGCACCGCAGGCAAGGTAGAAGATGGAAAATGAACGTAGAGACCTCCAGCACAGCGGGCATCCATGAATCAATAGAATGAGAAATCCAATCTACAGATCTAGACACCTATGAACAACAAGCATCAATTTTGGAAAAGAAATGTATTGCTAGAAATTACCCCCGTTTAGAAATTCAAGAAGCAAAAAAGAAAGCAAGTGATCTAGAAATAAGCCTTATTCTGAATTCCAAACAAAAATCATCAGAAGAAAAAACTTTATTCCGTTAATTACAAAGTATAATAGTGAACATGCAAACATAAATAAAATATTAAACAAACACTGTCATATCTTAAAAAAACGATTTGGTTCTTAATGAACATATACCAGACAAAGCCCAAATAGTATACACTAAAGCACGGAACCTAAAAGACAAATTAGCCCCTAATCTCTTGCAGATTGTCAAAACTAATGAAAATTGTCTAAGTGAGAAACCAAATGGGGTTTTCAAATGCACCAGGTGGAAAGCGTGAAAATATAGAAAAGAAAAAACTGACTGTTTGAATCCCACTCAACTAAAGACATTTTCATAAACTTTAAAACTACTGTAGCCCTGTTTCCTAGTGAATACAGGCCGCTACCATATGCTGTATAACCTGTAGGCTCACAGGGCCCAAGTCTCCGCCACGGAGAGCCTTTGGCACGAGTAATAATAGATAATACCTGATACTTGGTGCAGCGCCTCCACCTGCGATAGCTCCCAGCAGAGGGGGAGTGGTTCCTTGCAGGACACTTATGTACATCAATACACACACACAGCATATAACCAACCAACTGACTTTACTTGCATGAACGGCTTATGTGATTCTCTCTGTACCAACAGGTGTTCCTCCCTAGAGGAGACACTATCTAATGCGTCTCGCAGGACGCTGACTTCCCTCCTTCACCGGGTGATCCCACCCCGTGTCCAATTCCCAACCCAATATGTCCCCCCACCCTCAAGTGAGATAATGAACCTATATGGGTGACTGCGCAGCCACTGTGTCCTGAACAAATGGTGATATAGATGGTGCACTTGTGGTTTACCTGCCAGGCACTCCAGTACCCGGGCCTGCAAGGATCTTCACAAAGGATCAGATGCGAGGTGACTTCAGCAATAAGCGTCCGGTGCGATCCCACCCAGACACACGGAAGCACAGTAGCAGGGTCTGAGCCCTGCTAGATTGTCACTGTCTCTTTAAGCGATCAACACAGTACAGTAAGGGAACCGGAACCTGTCTAGGGCCAGTCCCTATCTCTGTTCCACACTACTGGGACTCAGGGCCTAACTGGGCCTGGGGTATAAGGCCTAGGTACGGGCTGAATGCCTCCCTACACCGGAGCTCTGTCTCCTTCCTCCTTCGCGGGCTTTGGCAGCTATGCCCGCGCATGCGCAACCTCCTGCTCCACCGGTCCTGCGCCTGCGCCAACCTCCAACATGGCGGCGCCCTCTACGCGGAACCTCCGATAACCGGAGCGTTCCCTGCCCTGCGGCAACCTCCCACCCCACAAAAATAATAATGGTGGGCAAGGGGAGCCCGGCTACACTACATTGGTAATTTATATAATTAATTGCCCTTGTGGGCTACCATATGTGAGACGGACCACACGCCCATTACGAGTCAGAATCCTAGAACATATACGCAATATGACCCTAGGTTTAGAAAGTCACAGTGTCTCTTTGCATTTTAAAACTTTTCATCATCTTAGCTCTTAGCGGTAGGAACACATTTTGCCTGCATAATTCTATATACACTGTCAGCGCTATTTAAGAAAAAATATAATTATTTAATAGCGCAGGGTTGTGTGGATGCAAAGGGGTAAGGTTACAGTGCATAATATGAGTAGCAAACTACAGTGTGATTGAGGCTTAAGACCACTTAGATTGGGATCTGTTGACCATTCTGGCAAAAATGTAATTTGTCAGTATATCTTATCACCAGAAGCAGAGACATTAGAGATTAGAATGTACATTGTCTTCCATGTGGTTGTGGGAACTTTTATCAGGGGAAAGCAGAAAGATTACTATTTTGTACTGCTAGTCGAAAATGTATGTAACCCTCCCTCCCCGGCTCCAAAGGAGTTTACATCAAATGTCTCTGTAACGGGTGCTCACCGCAGACTGGACTGAACCGCGCGGCCGAGGTGGGGATATAGATTCACCGACCTGGGACCACGAAGTAGCGTCCAGAATGCAGATGCGAGGTCGTGGTTAGCCGGGTCGGGTTTGGAGAGGTGAGAGTAGTAGGGGTCATGTAGCCGAGGTCGAGGCTAGGATAAGGCAGAGTAGTGATATCCATAGCAGAGTTGGAGAGCAGGAGACAGGCGGGTAGTTGGTATCTGTAGCAAGGGTCTTGGTGTAGCTGCAAGGAAACAAGATGACAAGACAAGGCAAGGAAATCACCCAGTTTCTTGGCTCCATTTCCTCTCTGAATGAGAAGAGTGAGCTGCTAGTTCTTGGGGATTTCAACTTTAACTGGCTTGACCCTAAAAACCATAAAATCCAGATACAACTCAAGTCACTTAACCTATCACAACTCATTTCCCAACCCACACGGACAAACCTGAAATCGCATAACCCTTCCTTGCTAGACTGGATTATCAACTCCAACCCCAGCAGAATCCAATCCTCTGGCATCCTTCCTGACATTTTCAGTGTCCATGCAATAGTGTACTGTGTAAAAAAAATTAAAACGCCCCATTCAAGCCCTGAGTTCTCCTCACTAGAACATTAAAAAACTTTAACCTACAACAGTTTCTGGATGACCTTACCAACTGCCCATGGCACAGAATTGATTTAATTCCCGACCCTGATTCTGCGCTCGACTATTTCAAATCCGAGTTGTTAAAACTCTGCGATACCCATGCTCCACTACGCAAAATAAGGGTATGGGGGGCCCATCTTCCATGGGTTACAACTGACCTTATTGCACTCTACCAGCTCAGGGATACCTTGTGGAAAAGCTACAAAGTAACTGGCACTACCAAGGAACTCAATCACTACAGATGACTGCAGAACATGTGCACAAGGCAAACAAGGCACGCAAAATCACAATATTACTCTGACAATCTCCACCAAAATACATCAAACCCAGCTAACTTCTGGAAGGTTATCAACAATATATTCCAGCCTCTTAACCATCAACAACCAAGTTATATCACTAAGGGGGATATTACTCTGACAAACACCACTGACATTGCAAATGCATTCAATGATTACGTTGTGGGGTGTGCCACTAACATATTAACGAAACGCAGCCCAAACCACAAACCTGAATCTCATCCTGGGAGTGCCCACATAGCCCCACCCCCTCCCAACACTGCCCACAATTTCCAATTTGGCCCAGTATCTGAAGAGGAGATTAAACAAGTGCTCCTCAAACTAAAACGAAGCAGCCAATGTGGACCGGACCTACTACAATCTAGGTTCCTACGACTTGGTGCCCCAGCCATTGCCAAACCAATTGCTTCCATAGTCAACTCTATCCTGTCTGCAGGCCATATCCCTAAGACCTGGAAAACTGCCAGAGTTGTCCCAATCTTCAAAAGTGGGGACAAAACACTGTCTCAAACTACAGACCAATCTCACTTCTCCCTATTCTATCCAAAGTCATGAAAAAATGTGTCCACTCCCAATTAAGCGACTACTATACCAAGACAAATTTCCCTAGCCAATTCCAATCTGGCTTTCATCCCAAACACTCCACAGTAACTACCCTGCTAAAAGTTAGCAATGGAATCCATTGTGGAATGGAACGGGGACAACTCACTGGTGCAGTATTCCTAGATTTTGCAAAGGCTTTTGATACAGTTGATCAAGCTATCCTGCTTAACAAACTCCAGAGCTCTGGAATAGGGAAGCATGCTTTAAACTGGTTTCAGTCCTACCTATCAGGAAGATCCCAACATGTGTCCATCTCAGGCTCTAACTCCAACCCCCTGGATATCACCTGTGGTGTCCCGCAAGGCTCTGTTCTGGGGCCCCTACTCTTCTCAGTGTTCATTAATGATCTTCCCACAGCTTGTAAGGAAGCCTAAATACACATGTATGCAGATGACATAATCCTATATGCACACAGCCATAGCCTCTCTGACCTTTAACACATACTTCAGTCTGACTTTTTGGGACTCGAAAACTGGATTTCCCATAACAAACTGTTTTTAAACACTGACAAGACTGTAACAATGGTATTTGGGACCAAGACTAAATTTTAAAGCTTCCAGCGACGGAGCTCCAGATTAGAACCAACGCTAACACCACCCTAACCCCTGTCACTAGTTTTAAATACCTGGGCTTATGGTTTGACTCCCACTTAACATTCGGAATGCACATTGATACCCTGACAACCAAGACCTATGCCAAACTAGGGGTACTTTACAGGAACAATCCTCCCTAAGTCTCCTGGTCAGAAAGCGTATCGCACAGCCGATGCTAATGCCAATTATTGACTATGGAGACATAGTATATGGCACGGCACCTCAAACCCACCTTAGCAAACTTGACACCCTCTACAATTCAATTTGTCGTTTTGTTCTCCAATGCAACTACAACACACATCACTGCGAAATGCTCAAAGAACTAGATTGGTCATCACTAGAGTCTAGGCACAAAGTTCACCTTTCCTGTCTTGCCTTTAAATTCTTTATGGGCAAGCTACCCAGCTATCTGAACAAGCTCCTCACCCCTACAACATGCAGCACTTATCACCTGAGATCAGACTTCAAAAGACTGTTCATGGCCCCAAGGCTCAACAAAGTATCCGGCGGTTCCTCCTTCTCTTACCGTGCACCCCAAAACTGGAACAACCTACCAGAGACTCTCACATCCACCACCAGTTTAAGTTCTTTCAAATCTAAGGCTGTCTCACATTTTAATCTGGTCTGTAACTGTTTTATTCGCCCATAATATATATTTTCTTTAACTGTGCATGCAATGTCTTGTATATAATGTATACCCTGTTCATTTATGTAACTGTATTTGTAAACATGTATTACTGTATTTGTCTTAACTCTGTGCCCAGGACATACTTGAAAACGAGAGGTAACTCTCAATTTATTACTTCCTGGTAAAATATTTTACAAATAAATAAATAAGGAAATAACAGAGTGTTTGTGACCAGCACACACCACTCGTAACAACAGTTATCCTCAGCCAAATTGCAGGTGAAAAGGCTAAGGATATAAAGGTGATTCAGCCAATCCAGGGACTGCTGGTCAGCAGAGGCTGAAAGTGAAACCAGAGTGCTGATTCATTGCTGTGCAGAGTGAAACAGCAGTAGCTGATGAGGAAGCCTGCAGCAAGTCAGAATGAAACTCTGGAGCGGAGCTTGCGCCCGATCCTCACAGTCTCTTAACTTGGCTTGCTCAGCGATTATTTTGTCAGGGTGCTGGATCTGCGCGGGCAGGGCGTTGGTAATGTAATCATGGGCACCAGGAACTTTATTCATAGAAACAGAACATTTATTACACTGATGGACACCATCTCACATCAATTATATTTATCGCATATGATATGGCATAGTCACTTGAGTGTCCCTTGTCTATACTGTCTGTGCTGCTTACCTAGCTGCCCCTATCTCGGCCTGCTTGGGAGGTGCTGAGGCTTTAGTCTTCTTGAGTTACCTAATGGATTCCTCTCCTATATAACATCGGTATGGCTCCATCTCCTATGGGCCCCAGTTGGGCCTTGTAACAATCTCTCTTTATCTGGGGGCTGTACCCCCACCTTGGATGCTGAGCCACCTCGTTGCCTTCTGAGTGAGAGTCAGTTATGGACACTCCGATTGAGCTGTACCCTGAGGTTTTAGCTTAGGGAACCTTATCTAGGCATAGGCTTCCTCTATGTGAATCCAGAGAATTGTATGGAGCCATTTCTAGGGACGCTATTTGATTAGGGCACTGTCCCTAACTATAAAACAATAAAGGGAATCCTACACTAAACCTATGCACTTGAACATATATACACCATGAGGTCCCACCTCTTTGTCTCCTCCTCTGGAACCTGAGTTCCAGAACTTCATAATCCCTCTATATACTCTACTGGGACCTTCCTGTCACAAGGCAGAAGTGGGTGGGGCTTAGCTTCTGTCTAGTCACCAAGCACCATGTGATGGGAAAATGGGCGCTACTCTGTGTGGGCCCAAAAAGTTCGCGCCTTAAGGCCCTAGTAATTCCAAACGGGGGGGGGGGGGGGGAGGGGGAGATACATGTGCATTCTAATCTTAATGAAAATAAAACCCTAGTGCACTTAACTGATCATTTCTTTTTATAGAAATAGCTTAAGCTGCAGGAAAGAATAAGAGGGTCTTACAGGCTTCTTTAGCAGCAAATATGTTATACCTCTGCCTGCTATCCCTCTGGCAGCAAACATGTTAAATTGCATCGCCTGACCAGTAGCGGTTCATCTGTCACATGACAGAGAAACTGGTAATTCAGGTCAGTCACATGTTATCCGAAATATAACCAACAGATTTACTGACTACAGAAAGGTTCCTATTTCTTACAACAGCTTAGAGCAGTGGTTCTCAACCTTTTTAAAGCAGCATCACCCCTCTAGGAATTTTACTATCTCGGGGCACCACTGTTCTTGATAGCTCACTCATCCCCTCCTTGCTTACATGCATTTACACTCACCCTCCTTTTCACAAGCACACACCCAACACACTCACTCACCCTCTTCTTACAAACTAATCATATTCGCCCTTTTACTCAACACACACTCCCCATTTATCCCCACACACAACACCCTCACTCACTTTCTTAATAATAAACACCCCATTCACCAACCTTCTCTTACTTACACCACATGCCTGTACCTCCTCCACAAAAAAATCACTAGCCTCCCTCACCCTCCCTACACAAAGCCATCACAAACCCTCAACAAAAATTCCTCACACTCTCCTCACCACACAAAGTCCTCACTCCTTCCCTCTTTTCTCCCACCTTCTCACAGACTTCAAACATGCCAGGAACACAGCGGCCACGTCTCATGCTGTCTACAGATTGAGCAGCTTCTCAGCCTGTATGTCTCAAGGCAGCGAGGGAGGAGCCTGCTGAGCAGCCATCTGGGTTTTTCCCATGGGACCATGACACCCTTGGTAGAGGGCAGCACCCCAAGATTTATCCGGCACCCTGGTCGACAAACACTGGTTTAAGTTTTGCTATTTTTTTAAATCAAGATCTTTATGTTATATTTTAATACAGACATGAATGTGCCAAAACTTCACATAGAATTCAGAGAACGTTGGCATATGCGGTACATACCAGTACCAGCTGATGCAACATGACGTGGACACCTACACATTGAAGAAAGACAGGAATTAAAATCCTTTTAAGTCTCTACTGAAAGAATGTATTTATTTTCAGTGAAAAAATCTTTATATTCTGTTTTGACAAAAACATCTACATAGATTTTGCAGATTCATTTCAGCTTGGCTTGATGGGTCTCAGATGTCTCTTGGTAAGGGAGATGATATGCATACCTACTTTGGATATTTGCAGCCTTCTTCTTCAATTAATTATGTCAGAATCCCTGTAAATCTTTAATAAATATCAAAGATACACAAGATTATAATTGGAAGGTATAGATAGCACTGGGAATAGAGATGGGCGGAACAGTCCAAATCTGTTCCCCCAGAAATCCGCTGATTGTTTTGACCAATTTTGTCCCCCCACCAAAATCCATCTACAGATTGGGTACTAAAAAGCAGAGCAGATTAATTCAAATCCTGTAGCACCAAAATGAGTGTTCATACTGTAACTGCAGTATCTCCCTCCACCTGGCTTCCTTTAACAGCAGACCACTTCCACTTCCTGGTTGACAGTTTAATGTTCCTTGTGGAGGAAACCTGAGATACAATCAAAATATGCTAATAGCTGGATTAGATATGTAGCCCTTGTGAGAAATAGGGCTATAGGTCTATCCTCCTACTGGTATAAGCCCTGCTAAGGGCAGGCTGCCAGTAGTTATCATGGATTTCCCCCACTTCAAGCCCTGCCCTGAGTGGTGGAGGTAGGCCACCTAACTCTGTGTCTAAGGCAAGAGACATAGGGGAGGGGCCTGCCAAAGTCATAAAGGGCAGTGCACAGTCTATTTAGTTGGTTGTTCCTGTCAGTCTGACTGAGAGTTCTGAGAGAGAGAGTTCCTGTTAAGGGATACAGTTGGAGGAGATCAGGCAGGCCCTGAGTAGAGCTGATAGAGCTATGGTGGACCAATGCCTATCACCCTGCCTAGGGGGTGAGGGAAGAGCTAGCCCCACCCTGAGCGCTCGCGGCTTGGGGTGGTGGCAGGGATACAGTGAACACCCACAGACCATCCTGAGGGTGTGCAGTTTGGAGCTGGGAGAGAAGACCCTGTACCTGAGACCAGCGTGTTGCTGGGATTGCTGTGTGCTGTGTGCTGCTGTGACAATAAAGAGAACTGCTGCTACTTTTACTATAGACTGAGACTGGAATCTCTCGTCCCTGAGTGGGAATTCTCTGTAAAGGTTCCACCCCGTATCCCTGGGGCTTAACAGAGATGGTAGCGTTGCACCATTGAGATCAGATGAAGGCAAGAACCCCAGAAATCTGGTCCTGTACTCCCCCACACCATCGCGGGAGACTCAGGCCCTCCTGGTGCCCACAGGTATTCACCACCTAGACATATGTAGCCAGACCTTAGTACACCCTAGGGGGTCCGATCTGTGACTGTCGAGGGCTACAGATACATGTATGAGCAGTGAGCAACTCAAAAGTAGAATGTGACAGCTGGTTTTGCTCACACTGCTAGAGCTGTGGCCTAGAAAAGCAGTGGAATGTGGGTTCTAGCCCTGATGGGTCTGGCATTGTTCCATACATTAGGCTGGTGCTTTTGGCTTATTAACTCTATATAGTTGTTATACATCTCTCAGCCAGGTACCTTACTGTAGGTGTGCTCTTTTTTCAGCACAGGCATGTCTCCCATAATTTATGTGGAGGGGATATATATACAACTGGAGACACTGCTAGATTTGAAAGTCTCTCTTTGTCTCTTCGGATTGCTCTCTGTCTTTGAAAAAAGAAAATGCTCAAAATTGCATACTTGTCCCTTTTTAGACTCTTCCGGGGAGATCCGCAGACCAAAGGAGCCGGCTGATCCAAGGCAGATGCAAATCCGCAAACAAAGTTTGATCATCTCTTACTGGGAACAAAATAGTTTGATTACAGGTGATCTTTTAACAGTATTACATATGATTCATTTTTTCTGACAGTCCCTTTCTAATTTTATTTTACAAAACATTTTACAGTATATACTGATTTTTGTTTTACACATATTTTCTCCCTGAGCCCATATGAGATACAAAAATGTAGACAGGAGTTTATTAGTTCACAAAGTTAGAATTAATGTGATTGTCTTTGTTATTCTGCCCTATGTACAATATGTGATGTTCCAAAATCTTATAATGTTGTTGTTCGTATATCTTATCACCAGAAGCAAAATATGCTAAGATTTCACTTCTCTTTTTATTTGCAAGATGTTTGATGAGTTTCCTCCAGACATCACCCACACCCATATGATCAAGTGGCTTGCCCCTTGTCTCATAATTTTCCACTTAACAATAGGAGAGAGTTCAAGATTTAGATTAATGGTTCTTAAATGTGCTACTGAGGTCATGGACTGATATGTAAACTAACATATTTCCCAACTCAACTTCAGAAGAAATTAACCTACTTTCCTTTATTTCTGTCTGCAAAGCCATTCTCTTTGAGAGACATTTTCAAAACGGATATAACATATGATTTAGAGCCTTCACAACATAGAGCATACTCTGAGTCGTTTGGTCCATTTGGCTATTTAATATATTTCTCTTGTACAGATGAAGACAGACTTAATGTTTTCAGCTCCGAAAAAATTTGAGGTGGTCCTGGCGTTGGAGGATTAATGCTGTAGGGGGCATTAATTCATTTTAAATGAGCATAAAATAGTAAAGCTTACATGAGCTAAAAAATTGGTTGTTCTACTATTAGTCATTAATAGTGGCAAGGAAGTACTTATGCCAGAGTGGTCCAAGCTCTGATCTCAAGGACCACCAACAGGTTTGGTATTTAAGATTTCTCAAATGAACAATTAATCAATTACCCCAGTTATAACTACAGTATCACTATTTCCACTTGATTAGGAGCTTGGGCCACCCTGAGATATGCTATTAAAATAAGTAGGTTACTAATTGGGACTTTAAGATTCAGGGAGAGGGAATCTTGGTGAATCTTGTTTGAGAAGGAATTACAGATAAAGGCTGGAGAGTGGAAAACGTTTTAGTAAGTGGAGGAAAGGGGTAAGTAAAGGAAAGGGGTAATGTGAATGGTGTTATATTTATCGGGGATTTAAAGAGAATGTTATTGGCTAGACTACAAAGTGTAACGCTCGGCCTGCCCACAAGCCAGACGAGACCCTGGGACTGAGGTGGAAAGGGTAAAACCACACACCTAGCAGCAAACGGGGGCACGGCCAGAGAGTGGTAGTAGCGTAGGTGGTCCGGGTAACAAGAATGTAAATGATACCGTACTTGACAGCTCCGGCGTAGAAGGGTTAAGTTCATATGCCAAGGGTCGTGGATTGGAGAGGGCAGCGTAATCGATTGTCCGTAAGCCTGGGTCGTGGAGTGGAGAGAGCAGCGTAGTAGTTTGTCCGTGTGCCGTGTCCAAGGGTTGTAGAGGTCTGCAGCGTAGAAGTTCAAAGCAAGGTCCAAAGGGTTCCAGAGAGCAGTGTAGTAGAGTTCAAGGCAAGGGTCAAATCCAGGGAGGTCAGCAAAGATTCCAGGGACAGGAGCAGCACTGAAAAGACAAGAGAGGCCAGGCAACAGCAGACAGCACCAAGGTACAGAAGCTATGCAGAGCAAAGAGGAGATGGAGAAGAGGGATTATATAGGGGGCTGGGACCAATCAGAGAAAGGGGAGTGACGGAAGAGCGGCCTGAAGAGGAACCTAATAGGAGAGCAGAGTGAGGAAGTTTGAAACCAATGGGAGTGAGGGGAGGAACAGAGGAGTGAGCAAGATAAGGCCCAGATAGAGGAGAGTTGCTAGAGGCAAAGGGAGTGGTCAGAGTAAGTGGAGGAACGGAGGGACGGACAAGGGTACGGACAGAAAGGGAAGGAGGACCTGAGAGGCAAGGCAGATGGGGAAGGGGCGTGCCGGGCATGTGCGTGACGTCAGAGGAGGCGGAGCATGGGGAAGGTGCACCGGAAGATCCAGGAGCAGAGAGAAGAAGAGGAGGAGCAGAGGGACGGACAGGGGAAGGGTCAGGTAAGGAGGGAGAAGCGGGGAGGCGGAGCTGACGGGAACTGAGCAGCGACACGCAAGGAGCATGTGCCACGCCAGCGGAGGCGGAGTCAGGCGCCTGGAGCCAACCAATGGCGGCTTGGGTGCGCACGCGCCTGTAGGGCTGACGCGCGTGGGCAGGAGGTGCAGGGAAAGCCGCCAGGAGCGGGGAATGCCGCCGGGGGGCCTGAATGGCCTGAGAAAAAAGTAAGGATGCGCTGGACGCGGGTATACCCGCAGCGTGAATCCTTACAGTATCCCCCCCCCCTCGAGGGTCGGACTCCGGACGAACCAACCATGGTTTGAGGGGAAATTTGTGGTGGAAACGTCTGAGTAGGGAAGGAGCATGAACATCCGAATGTGAAACCCATGAACGATCCTGAGGTCCGTATCCCTTCCAGTGGACCAAAAATTGGAGTTTGCCCCTGGAGATGCGAGAATCAATGATAGATTGAATTTCAAAGTCCTGTTGTCCAGGTACAATGGGAGGGGGAGGTCGAAGGGAGGGATGAGCGAACCGTTTGACTTGAATAAAAGGTTTCAAAAGGGAAACGTGGCAGACGGGTGAAATCTTCATAGATGGAGGCAGTTGGAGTTGATAGGCCACAGGGTTAATCTGTTTCAGAATAGAAAAAGGGCTCAGGAACCTGGGAGACAATTTAGGGGTTGGGGCCTTGAATTTGATATTTTTTGAAGAAAGCCAGACCTTCTCTCCAGGGAAGAACTTATGGCCCTCCTGACGGAGCCTATCTGCTTGTTTCTTCTGCCTTAACACAGATTTTTGAAGCACTGCTTGAATCCTTTTCCATGACTCCTGTAAGGAAGATACCCTCTCATCTGCTGCCGGAACTCCGGACCTGGAAGGATACATGGGAAGACGAGTAGGGTGAAATCCGTAGTTAATAAAAAATGGTGATTCTTGGGTAGACTCGTTCTTAAGAGAGTTGATCGCGAATTCAGCCCAAGGGAGTAACTCAGCCCAATTATCCTGAGAGTCCGAAGAAAAACAACGTAAATACTGTTCCAGGGATTGGTTCATACATTCGGTCTGCCCATTTGTTTGGGGGTGGTTGCCTGAGGAAAAAAGAAGGGTAATGTCCAACCTCTGGGAAAATGCACGCCAGAATTTAGAAACAAATTGCGTACCCCGATCTGAAACAATGGACCACGGGACACCATGAATACGGAAGATTTCCTTTACAAAAATGTCGGCCAAAGTACTGGAATTGGGGAGACCCTTGAGGGGAAAAAAATTAGCTTGCTTAGAAAATCTGTCGACAATTACGAGAATGGTAGTCATGCCATTAGATGGGGGAAGATCCACGATGAAGTCCATAGAAATGTGACTCAATGGACGATCCGGTACCGGGAGGGGTTGAAGAAGACCGGAAGGTTTTTGACGGACAGATTTATTTTGTGCACAGACTGGGCATGAAGAGGTGAAACCTCTGATATCCTTCGACATGTTGGGCCACCAGAAGGTTCGGCGTCGAATTAAATCATTGGTCTTCTTAAAGCCAGGTTGGCCAGCATATCTGGAGGAATGGCCCCATTCCAGAATTTTGAGATGAAAACGTGGAGCCGCGTAAAGACGACCATCAGGAACTTCCAACCCTTCGGGAACCTGAGTCTGGGATTCCAGAATCTTGTCTAGAATGTCAAAAGAAGCGGCAGCAATAAACAACTGGGGGGGTAGAATATTCTCCGGGATATCTTGAGACTTCTCCTCAGTGATAAACTGGTGGGAAAGTGCATCCGCTTTGATATTCTTAGTCCCAGGAATATAAGAGATGGTGAAATTAAACCTAGAAAAGAACAGGGCCCAACGAGCTTGACGAGGACCAAGGCGACGAGCGCCTTCAAAGTAGGATAGATTCTTGTGGTCCGTCAGAATGGAAATGGGTTCTTTGGTTCCTTCCAGGAGATGTCTCCACTCTTGTAAAGCCATCTTGATGGCTAACAATTCCCTATTCCCCACGTCGTAATTTCTTTCTGCAGAAGAATTTTTTTAGAAAAAAACCCACAGGGGTGTAATTTGTCTTCAGGAGTAGTCCTTTGAGAGAGAACCGCACCAGCTCCTACGTCGGAGGCGTCAACTTCCAAAGTAAAGGGGAGGGTGGGGATGGGATGTTGCAGGATCGAAGCGGAGACAAAGGCTCTTGTAAGAGATTCAAAGGCCCGGGTGGCTTCCAATGGCCATGAGGACGGATCGGCCCCCTTTTTGGTAAGGGCCGTGATGGGTGCCACCAAAGTAGAAAAGCCAGCGATGAACTTCCTGTAATATTAATTAAAATTAGACAGAGATTTGGACAAAGTCACAAAATTGAATCCAAAAATAGTATACCGGAAAGCCAAAACATTGGGGGATCATCTTTCACCTAGTATGTATAGAGACAGACTGGCTACAGAAAGAAAACTACCAAAGGGATTTCACAAATGTGGAACATGTAATTTCTGTAAATTCGCACTTCCAATAAAATCAGTAAGGAACATATACACTAGACGTAAATATAGGATAAATTCATTTCTAACATGTAATTCCAAATTCGTTATTTATGTTCTTAGATGTGCATGTAGGTGCAATTATATTGGAAGAACTACAAGACCACTTAAGATAAGAATCAGGGAACACATCAGAACTATAAAGTATAAGGATGACAATTACCCAGTAGCCAGACACTTTAAGAACTGTGATCAAGGTTCAGTAGATCGCCTAACATTCAGTGCTCTCGAACATATACCTATACATCCGAGAGGAGGTGATAGAGAATCACTCCTCAATCGTCGAGAAATGCACTGGATATATACCTTGGGAACACTGGCTCCCAATGGTATGAAGATTGACTGGGAATTGAAACATTTCTTGAAATGATACAAAACAAATAATAACATGTCTAGATCAGAATGTATCCAATGACTAGCATTATACTGTTTATTTGTAGCCTCTCTATCAATTATTGACATAACATACCACTATATAAAAATAATATATATGACATACATGGAATTAACTATATAGGTTACTATGAAAAATATACACACACATGTATAAGTGGGTGAACAAAATTTGTATTATGTAGGTTCTATTTTTATATTTCCTGAAATGATACATAACAAGAAATAATAATATGTTTATGTCAGAATATATCCTATGACTAGCAATATACTGTCCATTTGTATCTCTTTTTATTAATTATTGACATAACATACCACTTTATAAAAATAATATATGTGATATACATGGATAAAAATATAAATAACTATGTAGGTTACCATGAAATACATATACACATGTATATAAGTGGGTGAGAGAAAAGAAAAAAATGTATATTATGTTGGTTTTATGTTCACATTAACAGTAAGCTCAATATATCAGGATTATTTACTGTTATATACCCTTAAGATCATTTAGACTTCACTTAAACAACTGGCTATTCTTATATAGCCCTATTATCCCATAGTCTATACAGTGGGTTGTTATAGCAGCCTTGTTATAAATAATATGTATATAGATGTATTTCTTTCCCCACTGTATTATCCTCCATACCTCCATTTCAATTTGATAGATCGTTTTTGCAACACAATATTTATATTGTTTTTAACATGCTTCAAACGCTACTGTCTGTACTGTTGTTGCTTTTTAACTTGTTCCAAGGACTGCTGCAGCTGCTCCGCTGATCTGAGCTGCCCCCTGCACGCAATACGTTAGTTCATTCATCCCATTGGTTGCATGACACAGCCAATCAGATTGCAGCTCGGCGATTTCGCGCCACAAAATGATGAAACAATGATCAGCTGGCAGCGGAGGGGAGAGAGCTATATCAGCGGGACACTTGCAGCATTATTTGGTTCTCTTTGACAAAGGGCGAAAGCCTGAAACGCGTAAGAGAAGTTTGTCTATCCACCACCATGATGTTGATCGTGGAATAAAGGATTTTTACTTACCCTGGTGTTCAGCACCTGCATCCATTCCGCTGTGCTCCGCTCCTACCTCTTCGAGGATTTCAACAACTTCCTGTAATAGTTTGCGAAGCCGTGGAAACGCTGAATCGCTTTTAAGGAGTTAGGTTGAGGCCACTCGAGTACGGAATTGAGCTTCTCTGGATCCATGGTGAAGCCTTGATCCGAGACAATGTACCCCAGGAAGGTAGGAGAAGATTGATGAAAGACACACTTCTCCATCTTGGCATAGAGTTTGTTGGCCCGTAAACAAGAGGGCACCATCTTGGTATGAAGAATGTGTTCTTCGAGGGTCTTAGAAAAAATGAGGATATCATCCAAGTAGATAATTACACAAGAGTTCAATAGGTCACGAAAAACCTCGTTCATAAAGTCTTGGAAGACTGCAGGGGCATTGCACAACCCGAACGGCATCACCAGGTACTCATAATTACCACTGCGCGTGTTGAACGCAGTCTTCCATTCATCTCCTCTGCGGATGCGAATCAGGTTGTATGCTCCTCTTAGGTCAAGTTTGGAGAAAATGGTCGCGCCTTGCAGTCTATCGAAGAGCTCAAATATATATATATATAAGAGGCAAAGGATAACAATTTTTTATGGTAATTTTGTTCAAGCCATGGAAATCGATGCAGGGGCGAAGCGTCCCATCCTTCTTCTTTACAAAAAAGTTTCCTGCTCCAGCGGGAGAACTAGATTCCCGGATGAAGCCCATAGCAAGGTTTTCTGAGATATACTGGGACATGGCCTCAGTCTCAGGCAAAGACAACGGATAAGACCTGGCTTTGGGAAATGGAGCACCCGGAATTAAGTCTATCGGACAGTCAAAAGGGCGATGAGGGGGAAGCTCCTCGGATTTGGCCTTACTGAAGACATCCAGGAACTCCGAATAAACCTCCGGAAGGGAGACGTCTTGTGGGGACGTGGTCTCCAGGACGGCCAATACCGCTGTGGATGGAGCAGACACTCCTACTTGAGAGGATCTCCACAGAACAGGAACCTCGGCCGTCCAATTTATGATGATGATGGGATTGAGGAAGTTTGAAACCAATGGGAGTGAGGGGAGGAACAGAGGAGTGAGCAAGATAAGGCCCAGATAGAGGAGAGTTGCTAGAGTCAAAGGGAGTGGTCAGAGTAAGGGGAGGAACAGAGGGACGGACAAGGGAAGGGACAGAAAGGGAAGGAGGACCTGAGAGGCAAGGCAGATGAGGAAGGGGCGTGCCGGGCATGTGCGTGACGTCCGAGGAGGCGGAGCATGGGGAAGGTGCACAGAGGATCCAGGAGCAGAGAGAAGAAGGGGAGGAGCAGAGGGACGGACGGGGAAGGGTCAGGTAAGGAGGGAGAAGCGGGGAGGCGGAGCCGACGGGACCCGAGCGGCGACACGCAAGGAGCGTGTGCCGCGCTAGTGGAGGCAGAGTCAGACGCCTGGCGCCAACCAGTGGCGGCATGGGTGCGCGTGCGCCCGTAGGGCTGACGCGCGTGGGCAGGAGGTGCAGAGAAAGCCGCCAGGAGCGGGGAATGCCGCCGGAGAGCCTGAATGACCTGAGAAAAAGGTAAGGATGCGCTGGACGCGGGTATACCCGCAGCGCGAATCCTTACACAAAGATTCAATTGTAAATAAATTTCCGTAACATTTGGCTTATAGGAAAGTCTCCCTGAGTCAGCACCTACCTTCCTTCACTTTCAAAGGAAGCAGAAGGGGGGTCACTGGCCCATAGATTAACCTGTTACTGCCTGGAACGTAACAGGGCTTACATAACAGATACACTATGTGGGGAAAGACAGGTACTATGGAACATATCATGTTACACTCTCCCCTGGGTGAAAATCCCAACGACCTCACTTGGGTCCGAATTTGCTGCACCATCTGTCATCCTGGAACCTGCAGAATGACAAAAATCAATATAAATAATCAGTACATATCCCTTAATACATATCATCCACTGATAACAGTGATGATAGCCATTTAACATAATACACAGGTAACTCACTGGTTATAATAACGAGGGTCCGGCTTTTTAACAGGCCGCCCATCATAATCTTCTACCCATATGGAGTAGATCTTGGGTACACCAGCTTCCTGGCGTACCTCCACCCTGTCCATAAAAATACAAGTGCCTATCATCCATTCTCCCATTATGGAACATATTAGGGACTCTGTGAGGAATTCTCTATAACTTGTTTTGCGCTGTAGATACTCTGTTACAGCTAATCGCAACCACTCATGCCGATGTTCCTCTATTTCGTTCATTATTGGTTCAGGAACATATGGGAAATAGTATCCGTGAGACTGCCGGAATCTAGCTCTTATAGCCCGGTCAGCTCTGCTTAGTTTTACTAGCTTCCAGCCCCTTCCCTGGCCAGGTAACACCCAGAACCCCGGGTCCTTTGGATTAACCTTTCTGTTAAGACTAGGGGAACCTTTGGGGATGTGAACTCCCATCTTTATCTCACTCTCTCTCTTAAAGAGAGCTTCCGCTGTCTCCTCAATGGTGAAAACACCTTCCTCCCACCAATAATCTACTATGGGACCACTGCGCAAAATGAACCGGGTGTATTTAATTTCAGGGGCATAACCTTGAAACAGGGGGTACCACCAATGACATGGTTCGGGCGATACGGACTCAGATCCTGTAGTATCAGATCTTGCCGGTACAGAGGACAATACATTAGATGATCCAGATGGTGAAGACACTAGGGACACCTCTGACGGTGACCCTGAGGACCTCCTAAATGATTGAAAGGAGCCTCTACTTCCTGGCCTCTTTACATACCTAGCGACAGGTACATCCTCTTCTGATTCAGAACTTTCACTTAGCCATCTCCCAGTATCTACAGCCTCAGGAAATGTAGTTAGCACAAATCCCTGTACAGTGGGATCAATACATTTTACCCTCTGTGAACTGCACGTGGATGAAGGGGCAGTGGCAGGGACAAAGTGAGTTTTGGCAAAGTCCTGAAAGTCCAGTACCGGGACAGTGACAGGTGGGGTACTTAGTACTAAGGCCGGGGACTGGGGATCAAACACATCCTTTAATACAGAAAGGGGTTCCCCTCCCCTTTTAACAGTGGATGTTGACTTAGCGCGGTGTCCCCTTCTCAGTCCAGAAGGGGGTGGCACCGGGGCAGGGACGCACTTCTCTCCCTCTGAATAGGGAGCCTCCGCCAGGCTGGCGACATCTGGTGGAGCCAGTCCCACACGCACCGCTTCTGAGCTCAGCGGTGGTGCGACCGGCTCCGCGGACGCCATCTTGGTGACGTCACGGGGGAGCGACGGTCTCGCGAGACCACCAGTGCAACCACCACCCGGCGCCATTGTGACATCACTTCCAGTGAGAGCGGAAGTTCGTCACCACGCTGCGCACCGGACGAGGCCGCAACTGGCGCCTCAAGCGAGTAGGCCTCATCTGGATCCGCCGCAAGGTAAGACTTGGCCGGCTCACCCACAGTAAGGTAGGAGACATCTAGCGTTGCCTCAGCATGTGGTAGGCGGACACCTCCGACGTCATCTGGACTGATAGATCTGGTCGGACGCTCCGCAGCCTTGGCAGCCTCGGGGATGGACGCCTCTGGACCGGAACTCATCTGGGATGGGCAGGTAAGTGGTGGTCTTTCCTTCGCAGGTCCCGCAGAGTAGAAATCTTCTAGGGGGGACACCTCCTCCAGGATACGGTGACAGGGCGAGCCAATCGCCCGAGCGACCATACTCATGGAGCCACCGTGCTCCGCGGTCACCCAGGGACCAACTACTGACACCCCTGGGGCAGTCCACTCACCCCTATCATTGATAGGTACTGGTCGCAAGCCTGGGACTGACGGTACCAGCGTTGTAGGCCGCAACTGCTGTTGTAGGGCCCACGGGCCCACAGCAAGATCCGCAGCTGAAGTAGTGGCTGTAGTATAAGGTGCAAAAAGAATCCAATGTTCCCAGCACACAAAAGAATCAAAAAAAGAATGGAATATGCCAAAAAAAAGGGTTTAATGAGCAAAACACACAAATCCTGATGTAATGTAAGTAAAAAAAACAAAAACCACAATGCACAAAACCCAATATCGTTTTTCGGAGAGGACAAAATTTTAAGTGGCTTTTGACACCCAGTTTATTGAAAATTCATCAGAAGGGACCAAATACTATTCGGTTCAGATTGGGAATAATAGGCAACCATAAGTGTGGCAGGTGCAAAGCATGAAAGCATGTGAGGACGGATAAAGAAGTTATATCTACAGTTACTCAGAAGAAATACCCTGTAAAGAATGTTATTAATGGTCTTGTGGCTTGCAATACATCGGTAAGACCAAAAAGGTACTTAACCTTCGTATACCTGATCATCTAAGAAATATAAAAAATATCCTGAAATTAATGGAAAAAGGTCAACCACTTACACCCTTGTTAAGTCACTTCAAAGATATTTACAAATGTGACACAAGTACGCTAACCTTTAGAGGAATTGAATCCGTTCCATATTCGGTTAGACACGGCAATAGGGAACTTTCATTAATTAAACATGAACAATTTTGGATTTATACATTTCGGTCTAAACATCCCGGTGGTTTTAATGAATTGATAGAATTAACTCCCTTTTTAAGGTAATGGTTGATATTTAGATAGCAAAAGGTTTGTTTAGTAACTTTTTGATTCCGTTATTCCGTTCTCAGAATATGCTTGTCAGCATTAGAGCATTCATTTTATGACACTTCATGTAATAATGTGTTTTTTTTTTACACATTTTGTATAATATTTTAAATATTCTGTTATACCATCACATAAATATGGACACATATACTTATGTTGTAAGTGTAGCTCCCTCGGCGTCCCGCTTGTTACTTCATGGTTAGTGTGTCCTCCCCCTCTGTGGCCTTTTTTCATTTGGTTTTCATGATTACATTGGTTCATGAATATTGGAGTGTATTTGTATTTATCATTGTGGTCACTTTTATAGGTAGACACTTTCTATTTATGCCATTGCACTTTGTATGCACTTAACTTGTGTATTGATTTTGTATTTATCACATTTAAAAGTATTACTGTTATTTCATTTGTAATTTGGAGTACTGTACTTTTACTTGCACATGCACTTTTAAGTTTATACTGTTTCTGATTTACTCACAGTATTGTCACTGATTTAGACATTTGATTTGCCTGTATTTAGGTTTTGTCCATTTCACTTTGGGTGATTAATTCAATCACGTTATGTCAATTATTATATTTATTTTTGCTTTTGCATTTTAGCTGGTATTTTAACCTGTTAGATCAATTGTGATCTTATAAAAAATATTGAATTATACTAATCCCTGGAGCTTTGTGGGCATACCTTTTTTCCGTTTGTCTTGAGATATACCCTTATGGGTTATCTCATGTAGGAGATTGTGGGGAGTGACTCCATTCGCCTAGCAGCAAAGGGATTGGTTTTTACATAGAATTCAAGACAGCACGAGCGCGTATTCTTGAATTTTGTTAAATACTTATACGTTTATCTTCTCATAAGCAAGGGTAATTTAGTTAATTTGTCAAGTTGGATGTACAGTAGCACAAGGTCCTTTTGTTCTATACATGAGGTCGCAATCCTAGTAGCACTCGTCTTGACACGAATATATATATGATGTGAAGGATTTGGGTTCTGAGCTTACAGGGGCTGTGTGTGAATGCGAGGACATCGTAATGCTAAACCCCTTCGGAGATATACATTACAGATATCGATACGTTAAATGGCGATAACGTATCGCTAAAAAATTAACAGAGTTCTGTGGATCTATCCCTTAGTGCCAGTTATATAATAAAAGATGAACAGAATGCTGGGTGATATAGGAACATAATGTAGCTTTGCTACTTATTGTACCACAGACAAGCTGAAAAATATACAAAGTCCTTCCTTTGCCCACTTGTCAACAGTGAAATATGTAATAACACTCAAAATAATACAATCCATTCAAACACAAGCTCTTTTTAACCTCTAATAAGAAATAAGCAAATTTTTCAGCTATAATCGCCACATATTGGCCGATTTCTTTGATCCACGGGTTTCCACGATCTTAAATCCGTAGTCGGATTTTAAGACCTGAAACATAGTTTTTGCGTGGTGGTTGCAGCTCGTCATCCTCTTCCTCCTCCACCACACAGAAAATATATTTCAGGTATTCAATCTGACTTCAGACTTTTCAAAATTTGTAAGGAACGGATTTAGGTAAAATAGTCTGTGGAAATCACATTCAGACAGGTTTGCTCATCTCTAACATACTGCATACTCTGCTAATACTGTATATGTATTGCCATGTACTAATACTATATCTGTCTAAATAGTATACCACTTGCATTGTAAGTTCTTTAGAGAAAAGATTTTTCTCCCATTTTTTTTGTATAATTGCACTTCTTCCCATTTCTGTACAATATATCCTTGAATTATGCCCGCCACTGGTGTGTTTAAAGCACTGTGAACATGGTCAGCAAGTGCTAAATAAATAAAAAGCATACATACCACTTACCATTGTGAACAATGGACTGAGCATAAACACTAGTTCAGGGTATGAGTAAGCAGCATATCCTGTCATAAAAACATCACTGCAGTCTTCTAAATAAATCAAATTATAAACAGAAAATGATAGAAGGCAACATAAGTCTCTGTTTAAATACACACTCTTTGACTGCTTCGGCATCCTTTAATAGAACACCTACTTTGACTGTATACTGTCTGCACATCTACTTGCTTTTTCCTTTTCCAGTGTATTTTATGTTTATGCGTTGGCTTCATCTCAATTTACCCTTATCTGTAAACAAAGAAGCCCCAATACACATCCAATATAGCACATTGTTTGATTCATTTCTATATGTTTTTTCTTCTTATAAGTACAGATTATTTAGTTCAATCTTTTGGCCAGAATATGTTCAGCCTGCAACCACATGAAGGTAGGCCCTTTCACTTGCATCTATATTCTGGAGACACTTCTATGGACATGTCATAAATGTATGGGGTGGCGTGATTGTTGTCTGTTTAGTTAACTTGCTCATAAACTTCGGAAATGTGTCTTGAGTCTACACTGAATGTTAGTTGCCATAGCTCAGTGCAAAAGCATATTTAAACCATGCTCATCCCGCTGCAGTATCTCAGTTCCCTTATACAACCTGAGTGGGGCAGTGAGAGAAGGTTCACCAGGCTTCATCTTATTTATTGCTAAATCTGGTCCTCCTACAGTACATGCTCCATTCCTTCATCTCCCCTCCCCTTTCCATTGTTATATCTAGGTCTCCTACACCCCTTCCTCATAACCCTACCCTACTCTCACAATTAGACACAATAACCAATGAAGATACTGTAACTTCAATATATCACATGAGGTGTGTGTGCATATATACATACATATATATATATATATATATATATATATATATATATTTTTTTTAAATAAGTTACATATTTTGTTGAACATTAATAAAAAATTAAGAAGGATCACACACACACACACACACACACACACACACACACACACACACACACACACACACACACACACACACACACACACACACACACACTAGAGGAACTACCAGTACTGCTGTTACCGGTTTGGCTACGTAGGATAATCAACCTGTACCCAACAGTATATAGCCCACACACACAACCCCAATACACTAGGTGAATGTCCCCAAAGTACATAGGGTACTCGGCACCAATATCCTTGATGTCCTTTCCCCAATGTCAGGGCCAACTGAAAAGTGTATGAAATAGCGCAATCCCGTGAACCGTTGGTGCACTTAGTGTGGTTCCTGTCCAGGCGCTCCAGCACCTGGGTACTGCCAAACAATAAACAGGGCTCCGCTGATCCAGCGACGTCATCATCCGCGAAGGCGTCCGCCTCTGCGTGGAGTGAACTCCGGTTGGAGGGTCTCACCTTTAAGAGACTCTATATGTAGGTGGTATGGTCCCAGACCATAATCACCGCATGGCATCTCAACGGTACTATATGCTAACTATAAGCAGCTACTGAGGAAATGTCCCTAGCTATGGGCTTTCTCTGTAGCAGGCACAATCTGATGTGAGTCGGGGCCTAGCTGTGGCCTAAGGGGTTATCTGGCCTTGTCTAGGAGCCACAGTGGAGGTAACGGGCAAGGGGGACCTGGCTACATCTATATATATATATATATATATATGTGTATATACAGATGCAGCGGCCGTTATTCAAACATTTCACAGGTTGTATACCTCGGAATACCCATGTCATGGCGCCTGATTTCTTCCAACCTTACCGCCTTAAGACGCGTGTTGACTCGTTTTTATCGTGTGCAGAAATTGCATTTTAGTATTCTGGTTTTTAAACACCTGCAAATTGACACAGTACCACAGTACTGTACACATTGCAATTCATTCATTTCTGCCACGGATACGCGAAGAATTGCACCTAAAGAAATCAGAATCCATGAAATTCAAACAAATCAACCGCGGTAAACACAGGCGCGAATGCCGCGTGGAATACAGAAGAGCACACGAAAACGGCTCTGTGAAATGTTCGAATAATGGCCACTGCATCTGTGCATATATATATATTGAAAAAGAAAACAATAAGCGCATCAAAATTAAATTATCAATACTATATATAAGTAAACAGTGACACAATATATACAACTGGAGGAGGTGCCACCAGTGACTACCTGTCCCTGATTCCAATGCTGCCAATTAGGTCCACGACCCCACCACATTCGAAAAAGTAGAATTGGCGTAGATGACCTAGTCGCAAAAGGATAAGACAGGATGGAGAAAAAAATATAATAATGTGATAAACAATTGTATGCCACACTGGAAATTTGAGAATGGAGAAACAGCTGATTTGAATCTCTAATGAGACAAAATGCAACCATATAAAATTTGATCCATGAGAATAATGTCCCATATGTCGAATTGGTTGGTTAATTCAATGGTAGATACAGTTAGTAGAGCTTTGTGTCGTTTTAATCAGTACAGAACTGAGGTGGATAGTGTTCTTCTTGAATTTTATTATAAAATAGTAACCAACATATAGGTGTAACGGGTTTCCCCCCCCCCCCCCAATCGCAGATTATACTGTGGGTGCGGAGAAACATACCATGTTACCATAGGTGTGGTGAAGGGGTGAAGATCATCGGGAAGCGCAAAACCATGTAAAACAGAAGAAAATTCCCTGATGGTGCAGTATTGTGATTGATATGAAAATAAATATCAAGGTGCAGTGTGCTAAATACTCACAAGTGTAGAGTGAGCAATGTTCCCATAAAGGTTTCTTTTGAATGACAGCCTGTTGGATCGGCAGACAGGTAAGTGGAATAGTAAGTGCTGGAGACCTTAAATGAATAACATTAACACGGACAGAGTGCAGACTGTATAAAATCTCTTTAAAAGTAAGTGTATGTGCAATGCACTCACATGGTATAAAAAGGGTAAAAGCGTTTAGATCACACAGGTCGGATCTCAGCAATGTATAAGCTGCTCTCTCAGTCTCCCCTCTGCCTCGGCGGGCGTGCGTGTCACCAGTGCGTCTCACCCAAACCGGAAACCGGAAACCGGAAGTGACGTCATCTGCTCTGGGGGACTCCGATCCTGTGGGAGTTTTCTCTCGTCAGCCTCACTCTACGCGTTTCTCCATAGGTGTGGTGCATTACCTGTTGGCGCTCAGGAGGGCTGAGCTTCCGCCACGGGGAACCTGGGGCAATTATACTAGGGGTACTCACTTACAACGATGCAGCGCCTCCACCTGCGATGGCTCCCACCAGAGGGGGAGTGGTTCCTCGCAGGACAATCACTAATAATCAATACTCACACACAATGATATATAATAATTAATACTATTTACTTTAGAACATGAGATAACACATATCATGACAATACCAACATAACCGGTGTCCCTCTCTAGAGGAGACACTTACCACTGCATCGCGCAGGATGCTTTCCCAACACCAGGTGATCCCACCCAGTGTCCATAGAGTCCCACCCAATGTCCCACACTCTTGTAGAGAGAAGCAATGGGTGACTGCGCAGTCACAATTTCACTAAGGGCCCGTTGGTGCACTTATGACTGTATGATACCTGCCGAGCACTCCGGTGCAACACTTCACAAAAGGTCAGATGTGCGATGAATCCTTCTGATCCCAACCTTGAGTTATTCTCTGTGGCCCCGACTTGGGCCCGAACTCCTTAACTGGAACCGCAGCGTCCGCTGACTACCTAACACTATAACAACGTGACACACACTGTGCTATAGGCCGTCCCTACAGCACAGCATCCTTAGGTGGCTTAAGGAAAACTCCTAGGGCCTGCGGGGTGCCTATCCTATGCAGGTAGGTCCCTGCACCCACCCTACTCGTAACACGGGCCCTGGGCCATGGCTCCCTGGATTGGTTACCGCTATGAACCCCCCAGTTGCCTCATACTACGCGCAACGCAGACCTGGGCTATGGCTCCCCGGACTGGTTACCGCTATGAACCCCCCAGTTGTCTCACGTCGCTTACCTCACTTAATTCCTGCAGCAACGCTCTGCAGACTAACCCTCAGCCCACTTGTCCCTTACTATTCCCCAGCTCAAGTGACAAGGGTCCCTAACACCAAGGGTCCCTAACACAGCAAGTGACAGGGGTCCCTAACCTGAGACTGTCCCTGGCAACACTCACTAACCTAGTGGGGAATCAGGGCTAACTTGGACCTTAGGGCCGCTGGCCTAGTGCAGGGAGTCCCTGACTCCTGCACCCTACCTCCTTCCTTGGGCTGCTCCTCACTCTGACTAGCGTGCTCCTAGCCCGCGAAATGTATCTCTTTCTGGCCCAGTGTAATCCTGCAGCCCTATTGGCTCCTATGAGGCACCTGGTGCCTGTCTTGCTATGCCCCATGGGAGTTGTAGTCCCATGGAGCCTAGAAACACATTGGGGCCGCGTGCGCGCCTCTCCTGCGCTTGCGCGAACTTCTAATGGCCGCCTCGACCTTTCCCTGCCTATTCTCGTGCTCGCGCGACTTCTCCCTGAATCTGGGACGATCACTGCGCATGCGCGATCACTGCGCATGCGCGAGTCCCTCTCTAATGGCGGCGCCCTCTCCGCCCGGCTCCGAGAGCGCCGGGATCCCCGTGACGCGCGTGCGGCCCTGGCAACCGGCCGCACGTGTCCCCAGCAACCCCCGAGCCGGGACCTGACCGCCCTCACCCCTGCAATCGCCGGACGGAGCCGCCATTGGACGCGACGGCCCCCGCGATTGGCAGCTAGGTGAGGGGGGCACTGTCTCGCTGGGGAGACCAGGTTACATCGGTAATAAAATAAAAAATGCAATATATGTGTAGCCATGTGTAAAATTGGTGTACAGATCTCTCATGCTGGCAGTAATCCTGGTAAAAAAGGCAGGGTTGTGATCATGGAGGTTTGCCCTCAACCCCCTGTGATGTGTCATATATGTAGCAAAGGAAGTGACAGCATGCTTTGTGTCCACTGTTAGTGACACAGAGGTGGGTCTTTCTGGAGCCTATATATTGCACAGCACTCCCTAAAGTTAGTAGTTCAGTACAGAAGTACAGAGTGTGTTCATACTGAGCCTGCAGAGTTCAAGGCTGAGTCAAGTGCAGTGAATTGCAGAGACTGACAAGCAGAGTACACACTGTGTCCAGGGCTCTGGCACAGCTGGTAGTCTCCCTTAGGGGAGAGGTGGAAGAACAACTTAATTAGAGGACAGGAGGAATCTTCTGAATGGAGGGCTTCTGCAAGATGCCGGCCGCTGTGATGGGCAGTCTGCCAAAAGACATGTCAATAAAGATGCCTATGAAAAGACCCTTCTTTCCTGTGAGTGGAGTTACTCAGGGAGAAGGTGCACCCAGGAGTTCCCAGTCAGAAACTCCTCCCTGCTACCGTAGGGATCCTGATGGGGTGGAGGCGCTGTACCAAATGTGAGTAGGACTCAGCACACTACCTCAGACGCCTGTCATGGTGATATCCCTAACCACATCAAGCGGGAGACTCAGGAGTCCTGTGAGCCAGCAGGTGCACCACACTACACAGACATGTAATTGGGACAGTTTCTCACATATGGGGGTCAGGATCAGAAGGGCCAAGAGGGAAACATCGTTACATATGCAATACTGAGAGAGGATCACAATCAATATACTGTGTGGAAAACTGTCCAATATAATTATGAAAGTCTTTAAAAAGACTTATTATGTCCTTGATGCACAATGCATGTCACATATATTGACAGATGTGGGTAGATATTAATCTCCGTGTGGCAAGAGAGTGTGGAAAAGACTTCCTAGATCCTTGTAGTACAGTCCATCTCACATATCACATACAGTGACCAATAATGTCAATCCCAGTGAATCTCCTTACCCTTCGTGATGATCTTCTGGATGGTGGGTTAAGGGCAAAAATGCTTGTTTGCAGTGTGATCTCCAGGGAGCTGTTTTGAATATAGGGGGAGGAGGGGAAGGGGCTATCCTGCCTCTCCTTCGCTTGTATTTTTATATTACATACACTCACTCACCCCTCTCCATGTAGTCTGTCTCGGGGTTCCGGATTGGAGTTTCTGGCGTCTCCAGACGCACAGCTTTCCTCTTACCAGCCCAACCTCACTCACCGCTTCCGCATCACGTATATATGTATACAAATCATGCATATCTGGCACTCCTGTAGTGACCTGGTGCTTATGTCATAAAAAATAATAAAGCATACATTACCAGCAAAGGTAAGGAGACAACAGCACTCAGAAGGTATAAGCAGCTATAAACTGTATTAAAGAAACTTGCACATATATCCAACATTTCGGTCCGCTGAATGGGACCTTCCTCAGGGAGGTGAGGACAGTCCGTTCAGTGGACCGAAACGTTGGATATATGTGCAAGTTTCTATAATAGAGTTTATTGCTGCTGTACCTTCTGAGTGTCTCCTTATGTCTCCTTACCTTTGCTGGTAATGTATGCTTTATATATTTCCTTTCCTAATGTCTGATTTTGCTGTGCTTATTGTATTATTATAACTCCCTGTACTGTATTCTTTGTGAAGCGCTGAGTACACTTTTGGCGCTTTATGAATAAAGATATATATATATTTATGTGTGTATGTAAGTAATCCTCCTTAATTGTTTATTAACATCATCAAAATATGTAACTTATTTGAAATGACCTATTTATAGAAGTGGGGCAAAAAATCAGCAGCAGATTTAGAAAGTAAAAGATTCCCATTAAAGACAATTAGATTGGGCTGGGCGGGGGAGGGGAGGGGAGGAGGGATTGCTAAATCTGGTGCAGTTTATTTGTTCTACATTAGCCCCGATTTTGCATATGCCCCAATATGTTTTGTTTTAAAATACTAAATATATAACAATAATAATGAATACCATCTGTTTTGGCTTAACAAGGGGTCATACAGATATTCTATTTACTAATATTAGTAACCTTAGTATTGCAAATCAAACTATTTGAACACTGTGCCACCCTTTCCCACGTCTCTCCCCTCCTTATCTTTTCCTTCCCTCCACCCTTCCCTCTGCCCACCGTGTCACCTTCCTCTTCCTACTTTTTTCCTTCCCATCCCCAGAAGATGTTTTTAACGTCAACTTCCTCTTGCTTGCTATTCCATCAGAAGTGTAACACAGGACTCTTCCTACCACCGCAAAACACTCTCCCACGCCTCCATTCTCCACTGCCACATTCAAAGGAAATGCTAAAATAGCAAAAATGTGTTAACTATACTAATTCTTCTAAGGAAAGGAACCTACTGGAACTGTAGACTGTATCCTAGATTCCTGGACCCTAGTGCTTAAACCAGTAATCACAATAGGAGGGGTGCTGACCATGCTGTATCCTATATGGTTGAATTAATAGGATCACTGAGATGTTGATGATTCTGACTCTTCTGTGTATGTAAATATTGGTATGCTTCTTTGGGATATAAAATATGTATACAGTAAGTCAAACCTCTCACATTGAATGAAGCTTTCTACAATTCGAATAACATATGCTGATTAATTCGAGCTCAGATAAGGTTTTGCTGACGCTGTGAAATGTTTTTATCATGACAGCAAAAGCCTAAATGTCCCAATACTCTTCTGCAAAGTACAAATATTGTGCTTTAACCTGTCAAAAAGACGTTTCACATTACATTTGGTTGAAAATCCTGAACTGCCTGAAATGCACTGACTTAAAATATAGTTTAATCTAAAGTTGCATTTAAAATGGAAACGCTTCTTTAAACCGTTTTACTTGCAACGAAATGGTTAATATCGCCTTACTAAAAGTGGGAGGTTTTGCGTTGCTTTTTCCATGCAATGATCATGATACAGTAAGTGGGTGTGAAGTGCTTCTCAACTGGAACAAACGCCATGCACGGTACTGTATGTGCTGTACTTATTCCCACTAATCGCGGAGGAGATAAGAGAATTTACAGTAATAATAATGTCTGAAACCAAAAGTCTGTTATTGTAGTGATGGCTATTTGTTTTATTCTTATCAGGATCAGAGTGTGATGAAAAAGAACAAAGCAATACATTCAGCAATGGACTCATTTAGACTGGTGCAACCAAACTAATACTCATTGTACGTTAGTTCAAATACAGGAACACAAGATCAGAGAAAAGTCCATGGTTTCAGAGATTGTGTGATTGCATTCAACATGTTATACGCACACATATCTATCTATCTATCTATCTATCTTTCTATCTATCTATCTATCTATCTATCTATCTATCTATCTATCTATCTATCTATCTATCTATCTATCTATCTATCTATCTATATATCTATCTATCTATCTATCTATCTAATCTATGTAATCTATCTATCTATACACACACACACACACACACACACACACACACACACACACACACACACACACACACACACACACACACACACACACACACTTGAATCGTAATAATCCTCCAATTCATGAATCAAATAACAGATCCGTGTGTGTGTGTGTGTGTGTGTGTGTGTGTGTGTACACAATCCCTGTCGCCGCTGACAAATCGCTGACCTCCTTATGTTGCTGTATTTGAACTATCGTACAATGATTATTAGTTTGGTTGCACAATTCTAAATTAGTGAACAAGTTGTAATAATCCTCCAATTCATTAATCAAATAATAGATCTGGTCATGTGTAGAATAATCTCATTAAAAAACAAGAATACCGCACAATCTGTGCCAATATTTACCCATGTTTACTAAACAAAGTTGTTTGTATCTGACAAGCAATTAGACATCCCTGAGTTATTCTGTGTATAATGACATCTCTGTACATAATACAGAGACTCCGGGCATATTAACTTTTTAGTTCTGAATGGGGAGCTTAGCCCCAAACCACAGAAAGGGTTCATCCAGCCTAAAAAGCACTTCCAATTAGAAAACCATGTCGCACTTTAAGCAAGATACCCTGAGCATAATGTACTGATGAGAAAATTCATATTTTCATAGGTCAGGTATCTCTATTCTTCATATCAACTGGACCTGTCTCCAAATGTTACAGCACTGGAGGTTTTCTAGTAACCAGAAAGATATCATGCACTATAATTTAATTGTCACCCTTTTGTGGAGATCAAAAGCCCTCTGCATGAGGAAAGTGTATTTTCTCAGGGATCTTTCCCCAGCACCATGTAATTGTTAAGAGGACAATAGAGTTGTGTGACCGTCGTGTTGGCACCAGATTTGTACAATACAGGAAACAGCATTTCCTTTCTGGGCTGGAAATTAACTTGGATCGTGCTTTTCCCGTTTTACTACTAATCCACACCGGGAAACGGGGATCTTAAAGACCTTTAGAAGTAACTATTGCATGAAGCCCCGTGGAGTAGTAAAAATTAGCAAGTTAGCAAGCACGAGAGCGAAATATTTGCAGATTGATGGGTGGGGCTAAACTATTTATACATTTATTAGCTATTGTCTTATCCCGGCACATACATTTATATGGACTGGCCATGAAGAAAAGGCTGGAAATCTGCTACAGCTATTAATGTTTTAGAGGAATGCAAAATGCAAACCACCACATGTAGGTTGTACAATGATGGGTGTTATGTTTTGTTAATATAATGTATGACATAATGTATATGACATATTTAAGCAACCACCTACTGTAATTATTTGATGTTAACACGGTCTGCATATAGAAAGATGTTGTCTTTTTAATTAATTGGAAAGAGTGGTCAATCAAAACATTTTGTCTGAGACAGTCTCTATTCAGAATATCCCCTCTGCTTTTCCCAATATATATATATATAATACATCCCCTCGTGTTCCTAGTAAAGCCAGACAAGACTGGGGTACAGTATATTCATATTACACAGAGAAAAAGACTATGCTCAAATTCCTTGATAGGAATCCTCTCACATTCATATCGATTATTAGACACTGCAGAGACATCCTTACCGGACTGTGAGTGTACTGTATGCAGCGCGGCATAGGTTTCATGGCAATATAATAATATATACAGCAATCTGGACAAGTAAGAGGGGTTATGAGTTAAACATAACGTAAAATATTCACGAATCCGTTTGTAGTATATTTTATACTAGCAGAAGTCTAGGTTGTGCTCATAGGTTGAACTCGATTTCTCATCATCATCTAATATGTAACGCTGAATAACTTCAAATATACATATATTTACAAGTAATGTAATATATGTCCTGAAAAACGAATGCTATTTATATTATGTCTACGTAATTAAAAACTAGTACCATATATGTGTACTAGTGAGAGACACACACACACACACACACACACACACACACACACACACACACACACACACTGTAACTACAAGATGACGTTATCTATTTACTATGATTAAATATGTTTTTTTTTTCTCGAAAGCCTATCGGTATAATTTGCAGTGACTGAGAGACAGAACCTGTAAAATACACCAGTTGTACAGTTTCCCTCCCCCCCCCCCCTTCATTTTCCCCTAAAAATCACGGAATTACTTGACTATCTAGGATTCTCCTTTATTCTGCCTGCAGTCTCTAGGCTGGTAAATACTGTATGCCCAATAACACATATCGAAGGTGTTTAATGAGCCTTAGAAGTGAATACTTCCACGTGTGAAGCAATAATGAGGACAGTACGCAGATTTCTTTGGTGCTGCTGGGAACTGCAGCCTGTAGCTGACAATGTTGTGTTTTTGTTTTTTTAGGAGAACTGTTCCGATCCCAAAATAGCAACTGTGCTTCTTTCTTTTTCGGTGACCCTTATTTTCAGCGACCCTTCTCCCCAATGGAGTTGAGCAATTCATGTTGCAGTGCAGCCCGTCCCTGATTTGCAGCAGGTCTCGCTCTGCCTGTGCTGAGCACTGCGCGATGGTCCTGCAGGGAGTGTGCACTGAGCGAGCTGCTGGCTGGGAGATGGCTCAGTGACAGCATGTTCTTTTATACCAAGAGCTAGGGACTTACTGCGGAGGGCGGAGCCCCCGGCGGCCACAGGACAGAAGAGGTTATATGAGGGGTGTGAGAATGTGGTTCTGCATAATGAAAGGATATTTCCCAGGAGTTCCAGCACATCATCCCTATCTTCCAGGAACCAGGATACTCATTGCCTCTCGCTCCCAAGAAGACACAGCCTTGTAGCAGAGGAGACATACAGTAAGGGGGCTGCTAAAGAGGACAGTACTGCTGGATGGTGCTCAGCGCAGGATACACTTTTATCATTCACACCTTGGGGACCAGAGAGGAGAGGGAATCCAAAGTCACCGGGAGCGCAGATCATCTTCATTTATTCTTACTAGTATTGACCTTTCCTTGTTGTTGCTCTTGTCTTTTGAATTGTGGGACATAGGGAAGGGTTAGGATTGCCCAGGCAGCAATGATACACAGTGTGACCGTGGCGATGCTGTGTCTGCTCTTTGGATGCTTGCTGCTAACAGGTAGGTGCACTGCTATTTCCAATGGCCACAAGTTTAACTAAGTTTCACTTGTTTTCAATGTTATTAACCCCTTGAGCGCCACAGGGGCCTGCAACACATTTCAATGCAGAAGAAGAGAAATGAGTGATCCTGGAAAACTGTATACAGTAGGTAGTTAATAAGGGCATTATTTGTCTATATATATATATATATATATATATATATATATATATATATATATATATATATACATACACACACACACACACACACACACACACACACACACACACACACACACACACACACACACACACACTATATATATATATATATATATTTGGCAAATTACTGTATGAGCATGATGATATAGACATAGTGTGTATATATATATATAAAAAAAAAAAAAGAGAGAAATTAAGCATTTTGTAAATACTGATATGCTCAACATAGTATGTACATATGGTAACTTCTATTAGTGGCACTCCCCAAATAGCAAATGATATATACTAATGAGATATACTATGTCTACAGTATATCATCATGTATATCATATATATATACACACACACACACACACACACACACACACACACACACACACACACACACACACACACACACACACACACACACAAAAAAATTTTTTTTATTACTGTACTGTAATAATACTGGTTCAAAAAAACACCAGTAAGCAGAAAAATAACATGGCTTTTAATACAGTTGCAAAAACGTAATACGATTTACAAAACAAAAGCATTGTTTTCCTTTTGGATAAGAAGGGTATTTTTTGGTATCAGATGGTTCTCAATAGATCCACTGTAACAGGAAATCATGTTTGATCTGGATCCCACAATTATTCACACACTTGCTCAATTTTCAGTAAATAGATTTGAATTGTGCTGGATTATTCCGTTTTAAAGAAAGCTGCTTTCTGCTTTGGGAATTTATATTAGTTTTCTTATGACTGAATCTGGAGGAAGTTCCATTGACTGGTGAAAACATACACTTGAATTCTGAGAAATTAGTAGTGTTCTGATTGGAGAACTGGATGCTTCTCAGAAATCAGGTGATCACCATAAAGCTGAATCAGAGATTATAAAGGTTAAATATGAATTGGCTGAAAGAGGGAGTCTAGAGTATTATATATCTTATCCTCAAAAAATCCTTAGGGTTTTGTGTGATGCCTTCTATTGTAACTATGGTTCTTGAGTATGTTTTGAGAATTCTACCTAATGAAGGACCCTAAGAGGTTGGAAAAGAATGTAACATATCAACTACTCGTTGGCCCAATAAAAGGTACTCCACTACCTACTACTTCTACCTCCTTTGTTGTTTTACCACATGGAAGAAAGAGTCAACACAGCTACCCATCCTTCTTTGCCTACCAACAGAAAACTGATCTCTTGAAGCCCTTATCCTGGATAAAAAATAGGGTGTTATTTTCCTTTGAGAATGTATGGAAATCTATTCTTTTTTAATGCTAATTACATGGATTGATACATGTACTGTAATTAAATGTGTGGCTGCAGATAGGATGAGATCAGAAATAAAATGTTCTACATTGCAATATTTTGATGAAACAGGTCATTTGTAGACATGGTTTAACCAGTCAAAATCAGTTTCTGACTTTGCCATTCAAAGTCCGTTCTGGGTGTAAAATTTGTCGATGGATTGTTACAGTTTCAATCCATGCGGATGAATCCAAAACCGCACTGGTGGATTTTAACAATCCATCCGTGGATCCCGTAATCCGTTGATGAATTTCCGTTGATGAATTTTAAGAATCCAATCTGCGGGATTCAATAATTCACCTGCAGATTGCTGAAGCCATGGATTGGATTCGTAGGCAAATCCCCATTTTGAGACTGATCTGCTGAAATCTACAGACGAAAGGAATCGGCCAATTTATGGCAGATCCACATCCTCCCCAAAAATGTGCCCATCTTTAGTCATTCGGTTGTATAACATTGTAACTGGTGGATGGCATTAATTAGTGAGCGATCTGTTAGGATGACAGTGTTGCTTATATGATATATCATTATCCACTGTATGTGATATGTTTTAAAAATTACAATTTCAAATCAGTGTACACTGTACTACAAACATAATTATAAACCAGAATGTAGCCTATTATCTATGCTCAGTGACAATAAGAGGGTAATATATCAATGCAAAATAAATTGTGTCTATGTACAGTCACAACAAACTTGTATATAGTAGCAAAGAAGGTTATACCCCCAGAGACCTGAAGGACGTTATGGTGCAATTTAAAAAAAGAGAACTTAAGCATTTTGTAAATACTGATATGCTCAACATAGTATGTACATAAGGTAACTTCTATTATTGACACTCCCCAAATAGCAAATGAATACACATGGGATACAATTGTAGCATGCTCAGATACAAATTATTCTCTATGTCTTCATTTTGCTTCAAAATTGCTGTGTTACATCACCCCTCAAGTGTATGCAAAACATTAAACCCATTCTGTATGAAATAGTAATTCCTGTCTTCTTTGAATAACTGTCCCTACTTTTAAATACGAAGTTACTCTATATTTCTGGTTTTACACATTATGGGTTGATTCGTTATATTCTTACTGCATTCAATGAACCCCCAAGTTAGAAATACAGATGTAGTTGGCTTCACTGGTCTCCCCAATACCCCAGCATACCCAATCCATAGGATTCCAAAGTAATGTTGCTGCAGCATTCTTCAGTATGCAGATGCATACCTGAAAAAATTAACCACCTCTGTAATATTATGTTGGGTCCAGTGAAATTGAATTAGATTTTTGCATTGCTATATTTACGATTGTCTTGTTAAATGCTACCTTAGTAGAATCATATTAAGACACAAAAGAGGAAATTCTAAATAGTTCAAAAAGGCCACGGAGGACATTTTCGTCTAGAAACGGCTTGGTTGGCCACTTCAGAATACAGTATATAGAGTAAGGCCCACAGAGAAAAAATATATATATATTGTAATGTACCCATTGATGTATACTGCACCAATGAGATGTGTGGAGATGTCCAGTTATGTTCTTGCAAAAGTTCCCTCAGTTTTGTTTAGTGACTTGTGAAGCTGCAAAACATTTGAATGTACTGTAGGCTATTGGTTGGTGCGCAAGGTAACAAATATGCATACTTCTCAAATATGTGCTCAACTTACCAGTTTCATAAAATAAAAAAAGCACCAAATGGTCATGAAGGTTAGTGTTAAACGTGTTCTCTAAATAATACATGTGTATTTTTGTATGAAGTTTGAAACTTTGCAAAATTGGTTGTTCAAACTTTGCCTCCTTTGGTGCCTCAAAAGCCATTCCATCACAGAGCAAAGTATTATTGTTTAACTTTTCATTTGCTTCTATCTAAGAAAACACTACCAAACAATATAGGATACTTGCAGATACTGTATACATTACACATCTCTATGTATGTTGTTTTGGTATACGAGAAAGTTGATGAGTTGTAATCTAAGTATCTATATACAGTATATGTACTGTATTAGTAAAATTGACCAGCATTTTCTATTTCTAACCATTTTCATGAAAAACAACCCAGCACTTTCTAAATCACAATAACAGTGGAATTTTAAGTCAGTCAACTAACTGATTTAAGTCAAATTACAGCTCATGTTTTGTTTTATGCATTTTTGGCAAATTATGTTTTTACTGTCAATGCAGTAAGATGGAAAATACCATAATTTTAATGTTAAAAACTAAAACCAACCATATCTGCTATAGATATATCCTCAGAATTTATGTCTAACCTAATTTACTCAGGGGCTTGGGTGCTTTATGACTTAGTAGCACTTAATAAATGCCCCCTAACTCCTCCTTCTTTTAAATGAACTCCCCAACAGCAAACCTGTACTCTCAACCTTCAACTCTAACAACCTCTACCTTTAATACGCAGTGTCTAGATCTTTAATGTTAAAAGCTGTCATGACATGTACTCTCTCCATGCCCCTTCCACACCAATGGATAGCCATGTGTCTCCAAATTGCCTTCCCCTGTTAGTAAATGAATTGACGTTCCCCATATCTTCAACAGTCTGCTTTCCAACTCCAAAGCCCTGAAACAGTTCATCTACAGTACTTCCTCTTACCTGAGATCTTGCCCATTTGTCAAATAAACAGTCTTGTTTTCCTGTAATCTATAACAGCCCTTCTATGACTCCATCAACACCTTCACATTTTTCCTTTTCCCATTTGATTTCCTCTAACATCCCTATGCGGATGATACTGATACCTATCTCCTATTCTTACCCATGTTTCCAGCTCTCCAAATGCGCATCACAAACTCTCTCTGCTTCTATCTTTTGCATGTCTCTTGACTACATTTGACTAGAACTTAAGTATCATAAGACACATTTCACAGTTACATTCTTCCTTCTCAACAACTAAACCGTTTGTCACTATTATTGACCCTATTGTCCTGCCTCACATGTTGTTTATTGTCATGTTGCACAGTTTTTATGCCTACATACTATATATATATTTATATATATATATATATATATATATATATATATATATATATATATATATATATATATCCATATGTACAGTATATGGTGTTGTTCTACTTAAGCTATCTTATTATGCCAACTTAATTTAAATTTCTCTATGCTTCAATAAAGCTTGAATGAGCGTGTGATATGTATATATTTTTACCTTTCTTTTCATTTTTCAGTGCTGTTGTCTTTTGGGTATATTTGATTCCTTCCCTTTGTGCAGCACAGTACACTTGAAGTCCTGTGCGTCTTAAAAAAGTTACATTGGACTCTGTCTATCCTCCCTTCATTGCTTATTCCCATATTGATTCTTAAGACTTTACTTTTTTGGAAATGCCTTCCGTCCCAAGCCTCATTAAAGTTACACCTTTTGCATTGTGTTTCAGATTGGCTTTAAAGAACCACTTCTTATTATCCAAGTCTGATCCTTATCTGATCTATGCATATTCTCCCCTCTAATGGTACTCAGTGGTACTCATCATGTACTCTAGATTTTGTATTAATTTCAGACAGTTTGGAATGTCTCCACCTTCCATTCTCACATTCATTTCCCATGTGTTATTATTTGTGGCCTACTTCCAAATACATTGTAAACTGCTCTAAACAGAACAACCTTACATATTCTATTTGTATATTCTAGTATCTTGTATTTATTGTTTGGAGATGGTATTATAGCTGGTACTATCAAGCCAAAATGTTCCTGCCCTGCAGTATATTTTGACTTCTTTTATGATCCACGAATTCCTTTTTTTGGATAGAAAAATATACCACTTTTTTTCTTTGCAAGGGCAGTAGGCTTTCTAATTTAGCTTAGCTTGAAAACATTATACATTAATTTTTTTTAGATCTTAAGTGCTCTCAGTGCTCTCAGTGCGCTCAGTTCCCTCAGTGCGCTCAGTTCTCTCAGTGTGCTCGGTGCTCTCAGTGCGCTAAGTGCGCTCAGTTCTCTCATTGTTTGGAGATGTTAATATAGCTGGTACTATCTATCCACAATGTTCCTGCCCTGCTGTATATTTTGACTTCTTTTATGATCCACGTGTAGCCATGCCAACTATGGCTACTAACCTGCCCTACTCCTGGCAGTAAGCCCTGTTAAAGCAGTCCTGCCAGCAGTCAATATGGGTTTTCCCCACTCACTGGTGCTGCACTTGAGTCACTCACTGGTGCTGCACTTGAGTGACAGGGGGAGGCGGTGACATCAGGCCTGAACATGTCCAATCATGGGACAGACCTGATGCCCTCTTCCTAGCTGTACTTAAGGGTGGTGCTGCTCCAACTTTAGCAGTGCCTCTACCCCCTTAAGAGAGACAGGTCACACAGCCAAGAGCCTGACTATTGGGCCTTCTCTTCCCTTCGGAGAGAGTGAGTGTGGACCGTACCTCTGTCTCTGCTAGAGGGGCAGGGAAGAGCTGGGACTGCTGCGGGTGCCCTTGGCCTGTTGTGATGGTCCATGGACCATCTTCCAGTGGGTAGCTGAGAGTGGGACTGCATTGGGCAGAAGATTGCTGTGTAATGCTGTTGGTGTACAGACAATAAACCGTTCCTGTTATTGTACCTCCGGCCCTGTGTGTGATCTTACTGGGGGAGAGGTTATCGGTTCTACCATGGAAGATCATCTCCAGTTCCCTGGAGCCTACGGCAGATGGAGATGCTGCACTGCTAAAGATATGTAGGGTATGAACCCCAGAAGCCTAGTCCTGTGTCCCCACATCCATCGGCGGTCGACTCAGCCTCCTGTTACCAGCAGGTATCATGCACTACACGACCAGTAATGGTAGAATCTTCCACCGGGTGAGGGAAATACCGTTACACACGAATACATTCTTTGGATAGAAAAATACACCACTTTTTTTCTTTGCAAGGATTGTAGGCTTTATATTATACATAATTTTTTTTAGATCTTAAGTGCTCTCAGTGCTTTCGGTGCTCTCAGTGCGCTGAGTTCTCTATGTGCGTTCTGTGCTCTCGGTGCGCTCAGTGCTTCTCCTAGTGAGAAGATTTGGGTTGCAGGAAGTAAACTGAAAATTCAAGACCTTTGCTCTGTATAACATTAGTCATATCTGTAATTGATATTGTTTATTCTGTTTACGGCAAGTTTTGTCTGTGTAATGTCTGTGTAATGTCTATGTCATACAATGTAGGACACACTTGGAATTGAAATGTTCACCTTGTATCTTTTGTGGTAAACACATTTTAAATAAATATGTAGACCATCCTCGAAAAATGGATTGCGGTTTAAACCGACAGGGAACACGGACACATTGCTCTGGAACGAACTACAGGCTCCCCTTGTACTGAAGGGGTTAAGGTGTCACATACTTGATTTCTGGTTCAGAATTCTGCACAAATGATAACTGAATGTGGGTGGTGGAGATTCTGAGACACAACGTCACAAAAAGGAATGTGAGTGTAGTTCGATATTATATATAACACTTGTGTTATCTTACGCTATAGGAACAGAAGTGGAGACCAGATTAATTTCTAACAGTGACCACAACAAATAGTCTTAACTAAGGACAAGGAAGGGGATAAGAAGACTATCAAAGGAAATAAAGTCCATGCCTACTGAACTGATGACAGTTCTCAAGATATCATACAGTATCTGCATAGTACCCTTGCACATAGTATGCATATTCATGTTCACTACATTGTTGTAATATAATAACCCCTTAATACCAAAAGCCATTTTTATGGCTGAATGTGCATGTTACATAATTGTTTTTTTTTTATTTACAGGATTTGGGTTAGAAATAGAAAATACCACAACTTTCTGATAAACATTAGCCCTAAAAGGGTGTCTCAAAGAGTGTCCCTGCTTAGAACCCCTGATACATTTTCCTTCAGGAGTGTCTCTGCTTAGAACCCCTGATACATTTTCCCTCAGGAGTGTCTCTGCTTAGACTTATATACTAGAGTTGCAGTAAAGTGAGAGCCAAATATTATATAGCACAGGGAAGTATTCACTGAAAATGACAACACCATTATTTTTTTATAGCAGGGTTGGCTACCTCCAGCCCTCAAGAGCAAGCAACAGGTCAGGTTTTCAGGATATCCCTGCTTCAGCACAGATGGCTCAGTCTTCGATGTATCAGGGGTCTTCGATTGAGCCACCTGTGCTGAAGCAGGGATATCCTTAAAACCTGACCTCAGTAGCTCTTGAGGACTGGAGTTGGCTAACCCTGCTATATAGTGAATGTTTTATTCCCAGATCTAGAACTTCATCAGAAATTTCAACAACAGAGATGAGTGCATGTGTTGAAATTTGCTTTGGGAATTTTATGGCAAAAGAAACTGGGGAATTTTGAGTTTAGCGATCTTTGACAATTGACAAATTTCGCCTCATTCATGAAAAATGTGCACATCTCTGTAATTGCTTCTACGTGTATGTCTCTAGAATTGTCTCTTTCTTGGAATTTGCAATGCACCCTGGGGATTACTTACTAAAGTCTCCCTGCTGCTAAACTGGTGCAAAACGAATGCAAAGTAACAGCACCAAATATATTAAAGGGAATAATCCCATTGTTTGCTATAAGATTAATTTTCCCAAAACATCTGGGCCTCCTTTATGTACTGCGTTTGCCCCAGTTTTGTAGCTCATACACTTAAGTAAATAATGCACATTGAGTCAAGTTGAGTGCATATATTCCAAAATAGTTTGCAATTACATTTTTTCACGGATTTGCAAAATCCCATGAAGTGGTGGAAAAAAACATTTTTTGCAGCATCAATGCATCAGTATCTGAGTATATGTGATGTAATAAATAAACATCTTGATGCATCACCTCTCATGCCTGATAATATCATTACAAATAATGAAGCATTTTGCATGAAGGCTTTAAAGGATAAAGTAAACATGGTCATGTATGAACATGTGTTAAATACAATTATTAGAATGTAACAAATGTAACCCTACTCACCCGCCTCTAAAGGAGGCCACATCAGTTCTACTATATACATTGGAAGTGCTCAGCCTTTCATACTTTTTCATGTTGCTGGGTAGGTAGGTGCAGGCTGGGCGTGAATAAGCATATAGAAAAAGGATGGGCGCAAGGAACTTTTGTAAAACATAAAAGGTGCTTAATTTGACATCAGTCTGTAAGGCTAAGGCCATACAGCCTTCGCCGGTGCGGAGACGTGCGAAGGCTGTGACGTCAACCGCGTGAAGCGAGCGTGTTTTCTGTCCATGGTGGACGTGCCATGGGGGGGCGTGTCTAGGGGTGTCACGGAGCTGGTTTGCCCTCATGGGGCGAACCGCTCACGTGACCTGCCTGTCGCATCAAGAAATAATTTTTCTTGACGCAATGCGCGCCCCTCCTACTTGCGCCCGCGCTGTCTATGGGTGTGATTAATGTCTTTATGTAATATGACCGTGCCCCACGCTGACACCTCAGTTTGGTCTGCGGCAGTATGGACCTGCCCTAAGGCTCCACAGGAATTGACATACATTCCACTTGACAGAAAACTTGTGGAAAAACATATTACTTAGCACTTCATCCCCTGGTAGTTCGCACTAATACACTGGGGAGGTAATATACTTGTTACCTGTAGTAAGGGATACATTGGCAGTCTATTGCATAGAGTTACTGATCCCCTATATCGAATGGGCCTTTCAGAAATACACTTTGGACTTCGAGTTTAGCAACCCACAATTATGTGCTGCATACTTCTTCCATACCAGTGTTATCAGGATTGCATTAGGAACTTCCTTTTCAGTAGTGAGAGCAATCTTGGATCCTTGCTACTGGCTACTGGCGCTTACTTAATGGAGCGTTTCTAACTAAAACAGCAAATGGTGACAGGACACATAATTATACACTTAACTATACACATAAACCTATTTACAGGACTCACAGTGAGGATCTCAGTCAGAACTCTGAAGAACCTGTATCTAGAACATTGGGTAGAGCTATATATAACCTTCTTTCAACCTATGGTGACATCACTGGTCACAATACACACTGAAGAAGGGCAGTACAAGAGTGATCCCATCCAGTTAACCCATTAAGGCAGTTAACCCCTTATAGAATTAGTATTCCCCAGAGGGGGGCTAGACAAACAATACAAATATTATAGTCAAATGCTATATTCTATACATTATGATAGAAGAATATGGGACATGCACCCCAAAACTAGTGCTCAAGTACTGCTGGCATAATAAAGTCTTGAAATCCTTTAAGTCATGGGATATGTGTAGCCGGACAGAGAAAACTGCATTTCATATAAATATCCAGGTCTCATAAAATAACGTAGACAAGCATACAGGCTGGGCTGGGGGGTAATGAATAAGGAGGAGAGCAGAGTTACCAAGTGCCCAACAAAAGTGACTAACCTGGCGCATTATGATAGTTATAATCACCCTTGGTTAGACACACAAAACATCCCTTGTATACCTAAAGCATTTGCTTTACTTACAAAAATAATTGCAACAGCCATGGGTTCTTATTCTGTTGAATGAAGAATTAGGTTCAGGGGTATATGGAATTATGATGTTGTTCTAACTTTTCAGTCTCTAAGTAAAAATAAAACCCAAACTAGCTATAATATTTCAATTCCACAGATCAGTACTGATGATTACGATGTGAAGAACCATGATACCCATGGGACACATAAATATCACTGGGCAGTTGTATTAGAACTACTGATCATACACTGCAAGTGTTACCATGAGTTATTCTGGTTTGAAGTCCAACGGCTTTACTACTGTGTCATTCCCCCCAGTGCAGATGGAATGGCATGTCTGTCAACAAAGCTTTGGAACCTGGAGATTGCAAACTTTGCTTGTTTTGTTTTCTAGATAATATTGGTCCATATAATCCTGGTCACGTCTAGTTGTATGACATGATGATTGGTTAGGACTGAGAACTTATTGATTGTTACATCAGTGAATTGCAAGTTCATCCAACACTGATGACTTATGTTGTCTTTAACATACAAATGTATCTTAAGGGATGTCAAATATAAAGATGAAGGATGGAAGCAAAGATTAAAATTGCTGTTGAAAGATAAAAGGGCTGTCATAGATATTGTATCCTAGGTTTTACACCTTTTTTTGGAGGAACACAAACTATTCTTCATACATGTTGTTACAAAAGATAGCTTACAGTTGATAGAGATAAGAACACTCCTGCAAAAAAAAAATGGAATACTAACCAGTGTGTGTTCTAAAGTTTAATTAGCAAAAACATTGGAACATTGGAAAGATACCAGGGGACAAACAGAGACTTTTTGTTGAACTTATTTTCGGTGCTTACACCATCACAAAACATAATGGGGTGCTATGTATTAAGGCATTTAGATTCCATTCTTGCCTTTTCATGATGCACCTCGGATCATCGGTGTTTCAATGTGTTAAATACTGTACCCTGTGTGTCTCAGCTTGTGTTTTCTTGGAGAAGTTAAAGCTAGAGTTACCTGTCACCCCTCCCCTCCACTCACTTCCTCTTATGCTGGTTATCAAAAACTTAAGCCAACAATTAACTTGACATAAACCCCTCTGTTTAACAATAGGAAAACACACACTTCTTTCTCAGATTCAGGCAAAAATGAATTCTTCGATGTTAACAATTTAATAAACAGATCTCATTCTCTTGTTTAATGAAAGCATTCAACTATAGTCTGAACATTTTGATACTGTAAGGAATACCCCTACATATATGCTTCAGTTTAGACAAACAAACTAAGATTTTAGGACATTTGTATGCAACTGATTGAAATTTGTCCCATATTGACGTTAGAAAAGAAACACTTGGTCCAATTAGTCTGCGCATTATAAGGAAGTTTAGTGAGCCATGAGATGTATGTTTGCTGAAATGGCTGATTGAAAACAATGGGCGTTTCTCCAGCTAGTGCATTTGGTATGTCCTCTGCAACCCACCAGTGGGAATAATAATGGCTAAAAGTGACAGATCCTTTAACAAATAGATCCTTAAAACAAGATGTGAAAATCCAGGTATTAAAATGACATACATGAAAATGTGATCACTAAAGAAATTACTTTTCCAGCACTAAAATATCAAACATGTCTCTCTCTATACACATGTTGCCCTCCTTGCCCGGCTCTAAAGGAGTTTACATCAGATGCACTATAAACATGGCTGGGCTAAGTCTCTCATTCCTTTTCAGGGTGCTGGATCCATCCAGGCTTGGTGTGAATATGCAGATAAAATAATGATTGGCGCCAGGAACTTTTATAGTACAAAGAGGTTTATTCACAGCCTTTGATAATGCTCGCCATACAAAATGTACTTCACTTCAGACATTTTAACTGCTAGTAAATAATATGCTTACTCTGAGCTGCTTCTCCCTTCTACACTAGGTAGGTACTTAGGCCTCTTTAGGCTTCATTCCCATGGCAGCTCTCACCCATATGCTGGGGAGGTCCTTATGCTTGTGTCCTTTAGTATTGGTTAGATTGGAAATATCCTTTATCGCATCAATAGTGCCCAATCTCACGGGGCCACGGTGGTACACTCTGCTTCTCAGGGATCAGTATCCACTTACTGTCTACTGCCCACCTCGTCCATGCATATTGGATAAGGAGTTTACTAAGGACTTGCCGGGGGTACCATTTCGATTATGGTCTGGAGCTACTACTCTGAGAACTCCTACTAAGAACATGCTTTCTCCTCTTACTGAATGTGAATAATCTTGGTCCATTACTATAGGCGCTAACTAAATGGGGCACGTTCCCTAACTGAAAACAATAAAGGTGATAAGACGCCCTTAGAACAGTACATATAGCCAGTGTTCGACAAACCTATACATTTGCTCGCCCCGGGCGAGTGGATTTAACCCCCGGGCGAGTAAATATTGGCCCAAGCAGCACACGTTTGGTACTAGGTGGCGAGTAGATTTTTTTGTGTGGCGAGTAGATTTTTTGGTGATTTGTCAACCACTGCATATAGCGATTCACTTAAGAATATTTACATGACAGTGAGGCTATCCCCCAAGTGCCACTCCTGAGGAACCTGGTTCTAGAATACTCAGGGAAGCTATATGTACCCTTTCATCTCGTTATGATGACATCACTGGTCATGAGAACTACTGGGGGAGTGGCTATCCCTTCTGAAAGTCATTCTTCATCACATGATGGGGAGAGGGGCATTATCCTGCGTGAGCCCATACAGTTATCCCTTTAAGGCTGTTAACCTTTTAACTGAAATAGTAGGCCCTACGTACTTTACATTCTAAATACACAGCATATCATTATTAATGAAAAAACCTAAAGGGCATTGAAAAATACGTTTTAGGATAGATATGGTTTAAGGCACAATTAAAACTGATAACATAAAGAGATGCAAAAATGGTTCAGAAAAAGAGTTTCATAATACTAAAGAAAGTTAAAATGCTCTTAAATGGGAGATGGCTTAGGGGCCTTTATGTAGAGTTCTGATCAAGCTGTTTTCGACTGAAATTCCCAAACGAAGTCAATGAGGGACTTGAATTGGGAGTTTCTTTTCTAGTATTAGAAACCAAAGACCTGCTAGTTGTGATAATCTATGATTAAGGTAAGTGTGCAGTATTATTAACTTTATACAAATGTCAGAAAAAGCCATGCAAGTGAAGGCCACTCATCATCAGTTTAGCAATAGAGATAATCAATTAGATTTAAAGAGAACTGTGATACCTGAAGAATTAACATGCTATTCTATTAACATTCATTTATAGAAAGCTATTGACTAATTAAAATGTGATCAAATCATAATCGGCACTATTGCAGTCTAATGAATAACCCTCCCCCCCCCCAAGAGTTGAACTACTTTTAATGTCTTCTTAAGACATTTGTCCTAAGCTTTATGTATTTTGAATTTTGCTCCAACTTAACTTTAGCTTTTATTTAGAATACATTTTTGTGGTTAGCAAAATGAATGCTGTGATGTTTTTTGCATCAGGCATCTCTGGTTTCATTTGTTTGATTTGTGATCAAAGCAAGCATCATAATAGTTCATAATATCTCAGTCTCTGCTGAAAATCTGGTGCAAAAAATAGAACTAATTTAATCAATTAAAATCCCTTGTTTAATAGAATTGTTTTTCTTTGATCAAACGGGGGCTGTTTTACAGTTTTTGCATCAATGTTGTTGTGCAGGTGAAAGATTCAGAAAAATAGCTTACTAACAACTTATTCCTTTTTGGTTACATCCCACTGGAATGAGCTGTGTGAATTGTACTATACTATATGCATTATACTCACTGGGCGAATGTCTAGGAATACCAATGTTATTGCAATGTACAAGGGTATGGACATCACAGTAGTGTGTGGTGGCTGGAGAACATTATTAATAGTCACCGATCTGCAACCTTTTTGGAGAGACTAATTCTATAGATAGAGTGGTCTGGGTGACCTGCCTCCCTTTCCTTTGGTATTGTAAATACAGGGCCACAGACAGCTTCCCAGGGGCTCGGGACTAGAGTTTCTACTACCACCCCCCCTCCCAGGGTCAGCAGCCTTGCAAGCCCCCCTCTCTATCTCTCACACCTTCATCTCTCTGCTCCCTCTCATCCTCTCTCTCCTCCTTCTCTCCGCTCCCTCACCTCTCTCCCACCCTCCCTCATGCCCCCACCTCTCTCTTTCTATCCCTCACAACCTCACATCTCTCCCTCATTCCCACCTCTCTCCAATGCTCCAAAGTTCTCTCTCTCTCACCTCTCTCTCCCACGCCCCACCTCTATCTCTCATCTCTCTCTCCCATGACCCCACCTCTCTCAACTCCCTCTCCCATACCCCCACCTCTATCTCTCACCTCTCTCACCCTTGCCCCAACCTCTATTTCTCATCTCTCTCTCCCATGACAGCACCTCTCTTCACATCTCTCTCCCACACCCCCACCTCTATATCTCATTTCCCTCTCCCACACTCCACCTTTCTCTGCCATGCCTTACTTCTCTCTCACCTCTCTCTCCCATGCTCCCACCTCTTTTTCCCTCATGCCTGACCTCTCTCTTTCACATCTCTCTCCCACGCCCCACCTCTCTCTCCCACCTCTCTCCCCTGCCCCCAGTTCTCTCCCACCTTTTTCTTCCCCTCCCCATCTCATCTCCCACCTCTTTCTCCCATGCCCCAGCTCTCTCTCCTACCTCCCTCTCCCATGTCCCCACTTCTCTCTCCCTCACACCCTAACCTCCCTTTCCCTCATGCCTCCATCTATCTCTCACATCTTTCTCTCCCAAGGCCCCCTGTCTCCTAAATAGCTCTCCCAGTCCCCCGCCTCTCTCTCCCTCATGCCCACACCTCCCACTCTTTCCAATCCCCACTCCCTCTCGCTCATGCCCCCACTTCCCCACACAACACACCCCATCTCCTGCTCTCCCTCCTATCTAGCTCTCTCAGGCCCCCACTTCTAGATCTCCCACATCCCCACCTGTTTCTCCCACACTCCCACCTCTCCACCAATACACATAATAACTCACTCCCCAATACACATAATAACCCCGCCCTCCCCAATACACATAACCCCTCCTCCCCATACATATAATCTCCCTTCCCCTAATACACCCCTCCCCAAATTCATACAACACCCCTCCCCTAATACAGATGTAGCAGAGTCCTCTTACTCTGCCTCTGGTGCGGGGAACTGCTCCACTGCCAACTGGTCAGCGGACCGGTAGTCGGAGAAACTGTAGGGCACACATGCGCAGTATCAGCAGGAGCAATGGCCATCTTGGAAGTGCGGAACCACAATTCCCAGAAGCCTCTGGACGAAGTTACAGTGGCCACCTTGAATGGCTCCGCATGTATTGTATGGGAAAGTACAAGTCCCAGAATGCTTGCGGAATGGCGCCGGGGGCTTTCAGGAGACTGAACCAGAAAGGAGGGTGCTCAAGAGGAGGAGGATATCCTCTGGGACAAGGAGCTAGCGTGCTCAGTCATGTGGGAACCAGGACAGGAGAAGGTAGTGTCCAGGGAGCAAGTGGCTTCCAGGGCTAGGCCTAGATACTGCCCCTTAGGCCCCAGATAGGCCCTGAGCCAACACAGTACAGTATTGTAGGGAAGGCCCCAGATAGGGACCCTCCCATTAATCTGTAGCAGCACTACTGCGCGGTGGATGGACATCCATGCAGCGGACTGCGGCCTGGGACCAGCACTACACCTGGCAGCAGACAGAGGCACCCTTCCGGCTGAACGTTGCACCGCGGACCGTGCACGGGACAAGGTGTGAGGGTAGTTGTGTTGGAGGCCCCCCGATCCAGCACCCTCCTTTTGCTATTCCCTGGTCACACCTGAGACCAGGAAGGTACCCACGTGCACGACACATCACAGGGGGGGGTAGCGCTACCTCACACTTGGGTGGGATTGCTGGTACTGACACTGGGGATTATTGGTGCCACAGTACCCTCAGTACTTTGCGGGAACCACTCTGGGTGTGGGCTACGGCCTTGTACTGTTATATTGTATTGGTGTGATGTACTGTTATATCCTGTTACAGTAAATATGAGTTATAAGATACATTGGTTGTGATAGTATTCTTGCTATTGTATTGGTTCCTATAAGGAGCAAATCCCGCCTACGCTGGGATCCTCATAGGTGGAGGCGCTGCACTAATTGAGAGAGCTCACCCCATGCTCCCAGGAGTGGAGGCTAAGGCCTCCTGTGAGTGTACAGGTATCAGCAGCACATGTAATCGCCCGCGGTTTCCCTGGGCATAAGGAAAGAGGGTTACATACATAACACATACACAGTGTTGATCAGTTGGGTGTGACTTCCAGTGCGAACATGGAGGTTGGGCCTATACGGGAGGCAAGGCCGCAGCAGCTGAGAAAGGCCTGCTGCAGTGAGGGAAAACTGGGGCCCAGCAGCTGACCTCTGGCCAGTCCCATTATCCAGGTCCAGCCAGGTCCCCCACAGCGGCCAGGCCTGGGACAATTGTTCCAGCCCTCCCCCCCCCTATCAGAGGCCCTTATTGAATCCAATTCATATAGCGTTGTTTTATAAATTATGTAATAGAAGGACTGCTCATTCCAGAATCAAGCAAAGTGGCATTACTTTTTGAGGGTTTTTGGACCACTACAATAATTAAAATACAAACAACTTAGAAGTCCCATCCCTACAGTATATGCGAAGATGGTATAGGAGCACAGTATTCTTTTTAAAATTGGTCCTTGGATGCACAGTATACTGTATGTCACAGAAGGCATGTGAACACATTTCGCACGTTTGATTTACCGTATTGAGGGAATCTATGGAAAGTGTTCCATTGAATCTTAGAAATACCTACTGTAGTAAAGAGTTATTCATTATTTATCAAACTTAACGCATAAGGTTATAGCATGTTACATACATTCAGCTGTTCTCTTTTTCTTTAGGTCATAGTTCTGGATCAAGATTAAAAGCACCTGAGCTGAATATAAAAGGAAAAGAGCTAGTTGTACAAGCAGGCCAAACGATACATCTCACGTGCAGGTAAGACATGGCTTACAGTGTTACTAAGCACTATAGCTACCATATTTAACATATGGAGAGACACCGGTAGTCAAAAAGGAGCCCACCTTAGATACCTTGGAGATATGCTAATGAGATACGCAAAGTATATTTAAATGACTCGCACCCCACACTTCCTAAAATGATTTCCATAAGAACTATATTGACATGTCTAAGGCACCTTGTGAGGAATGGGGTATGGGTTTCAGGCTGACAGGATCAGAACCCACAGCCTTTGCTATCCTGGGTAGCAGCTCTAGTAGTATGAGCTTCGGCTGCTGGGTAGCACCACTATCACAGCACACAGCACACAGCACACAGCACACAGCACACAGCACACAGCACACAGCACACAGCACACAGCACACAGCACAGAGCACAGAGCACACAGCACACAGCACACAGCACACAGCACACAGCACACAGCACAGAGCACACAGCACACAGCACACAGCACACAGCACACAGCACACAGCACACAGCACACAGCACACAGCAGTTGGGAGTCTAGTAAATTTCGTAGCAGATTTGATTTCTGCAAAACTGTTGCCAATCTCTACTTGTTATGCCAATATTGGTGATATTCACCACTTCTCATACAATGATCAACTTTAGAAAGAAAAGCACCTTAATTCTTGACAATATTGGGGTCAAAGGTGGTCTTTCATTAGAATATTTTTGGCTGCCAATTTTTGGCAAACTTTTTATATCTTTTTTTTCTTTTTCACAAGTCTTAAATGTCCAAAATTCAGCATGTTTATGAACGTATGATAGTTTTGCCCATCAGCACTCTTCCTCATGAGAGAATCTTACACTAATGGCCACATTTACTAAATGATGCTAAGCTACCATATTTAGTTAAAGTAGTAATCCACATTTTTATTTTGTCTTTAATTCTATGAACCATGGTTGACACTGTTTCTCAGTGTAGAACCAAGGGTTCTCTCTATGCAGGACCACTGCTGTCTTTCAACTACAGTAGGAACCTCCTGGGTTACATGATATTCAGCTTCAGCATTAACATGTATGCAAGGAAGTCGAGTCAGTTGTTCAATGCAAACCTTTCACCTAAGTCCGCAAGCCTCAGTTTCTCTGTCTCTGTCTCTGTCTCTGTCTCTCTGTCTCTGTCTCTCTGTCTCTGTCTCTGTCTCTCTGTCTCTGTCTCTCTGTCCATGTCTCTCTGTCTCTGTCTCTGTCTCTCTGTCTCTGTCTCTCTGTCTCTGTCTCTGTGTCTCTGTGTCTCTGTGTCTCTGTGTCTCTCTGTCTCTCTGTCTCTCTGTCTCTGTCTCTCTGTCTCTATGTCTCTCTCTCTCTCTCTCTCTCTCTCTCTCTCTCTCTCTCTCTCTCTCTCTCTCTCTCTCTCTCTCTCTCTCTCTCTCCATATTTCAGTGTATGTATGTTGTTTGAATATAGATTCTATCACCCTAAGTTGTCAAAGTTTGAGTGAAAGTGTTGAACTTTGCTTTAACTTTGAGAAATCACAAACTTTTAGCTAATTACTGGAAATTTGAAGAAAAAAAAAACATTGGCGAAATGAATGATGTCAAGTTCACACAAATCTATTCAATGGCCACCTTGAAAGGGTTAAAGCCTTCTTAAATAAAACAAACTTTCAGAACCAGAGGATAACAATAACAATGTAAGGTCCACAGTACAACTATACTATAGCACAAATATATTACTACACAACTAAAGTACAGCACAACTATACTAGAAGACCCATTAGTTCATAAATCATTTTTTTTTAATGTACAGTATGACTGGACAGAGTTGCTGTTTGTAGTATCCCTGCATATTTAACTACTTTTCTGTCAGAAGAGCCTGAAACAAGTTGCAAAATATCGAACAAGTCTCTTACTTGTCTATGTTTTGCAGGGGTGGGAAAAAAAATGTCTGGATTTTACCTGCCACTCTAAGCAAGGACAGCAGAAGGCTGGACATTACAGAGAAAGCGTGCGAACGGCATGGAAAGACAGTTTGCAGTGGGAGCCTGACCTTGAGCGGAGCTCAAGCAAGTGACACTGGATTTTACAGCTGCCAGTATTCCTTCTCATTGCCAACTGCTCCAAAAAAGAAAAATGTAGCGAGTTCTATCTATATATTTATTACAGGTAAGAACGAACCACTTTCTATAGTTTGAAGGGGGACCGATCATTTTAAGACGTACTTCTAAAATACTAAAAAGTATGTGAGGGGTAATTTGGAGTTGAAATCTACACCAGGTCATACAGTACTTGAACTTGGAATATTTTTTGCCGAAAAATGCAGCTCTCACAGCTACTGTGTGATGCTTGATCTTTATTGGATCGGTTTCCTTTAACAGTGAAGTACTTTCTGCGTTGAAAGAGTCACTCAGTAGTAATGTCACTGCCTTTGAAGTGGGTGAATCTAGTTCCTCTCCGAGTGTCAACTGTGCTTGCGTATTTAGGGCAAATTCCCTTTATCTTCCCGCATCTCAGGCAAGGCATTAAAATTAGATCATTAGGTCTTCTGGGCAGGGGATGGTTTGCCTATCAATTCTATATACTACGCTGCGTACACTGTCACTGCTATGGAAGAATACACATATTATTGTTGGTTGCTAATTATATCCCTTTACAAAGTCAACATTTCTGAAATGAACTGTTTGATGTATGGCAATTATTTTCTCTTTTCTGATTGCATCCGTGTGAGATTAAAGAGAGCTGTTAATCGATTATCATACATTTAATAAAGATTGCTAGCTAGATAGGTTTACTCCCACTCAATGATACAAACATTTATAAATAACATGACAAATGTTCTTTCAATCAGATGAAAGAAGTTCTGATCTGTTAAAGTCACTTTGACATATATAGAATGAGGCCCTTTGTTGCAATAGCTTAGAGGTTTTTTTTCTTATTTACAGCTCACCTGAAACTAATAGCAAAGCAACTGAATCAGGCACACAACACTATTGTTCAACACCTACAGTACACGAAGGACCAGAAGCTGGTTAGAAACACATGAGTTTTGAAACTTTGAGTATACAATGATTTATTGATGATTTGTGCAAGAACCATAACACTTTAGAAAAAGGGCATTAGTTTATTTTAGTGTGTTTATATGACTTTGAAATGACTGAAAGCTGGGTAAGAGTCTGATGGTGAGAGGTAGGGAATTCCAGAGAGAGAGTGCAGCACAGGAGAAGTGTTGTGAGAGGAGGTGATAAGGCAAGAGGAAAGGCGGATGTCGTGGGCAGAGCATAGGGGTCATTTAGGTATATAGTTGGGGATGAGTGCTGAGATAAAAGAGGGACAGCATAAAGAGCTTTGTAAGTCAGAGCTAGGGTTTTACATTTGATTCTGGAGGCTATGGGAAGCCAGTGTAGGGATTTGCATAGTGGAGCAGCAGAAGTATAGCGGTGAGGGAGGTAGATGAGTCTGGCGGCAGCATTTTGTATGGATTGGATTTGGGACAGGCAGACATGGGGAATGCCAACTAGGAGAAGGCTGCAGTAGTCAAGGTGGGACAGGATCAGTAAGTGAATTAGAATTTTAGTTGCGGTATGGGTGAGAAAGGGGTGTATCCTGATACTAATTTGGAATGTGTAGATGGCCGGACTTTGTGAGGGACTGAATGCGAGGAAGGAAGGAGAGATCAGCGTCAAAGACGACCCCTACAAAGCAGGCTGAGGTATTGATGAGAATGGGATTTGTGCCGAAAATGTCTAAGATAGTGTACCCGAGTACTCCTTTTATATTGTAAAATATAAACAATGATTGAGATATGAAATAAAAATAACAAAGAATATTGTTCCATTAAATATGAAGTGTATTTAAAGATATTTTATCAGTGAGATACATCAGTTATACTGTAGTAGTATTCTCAATGCAGATAATATGGGTATAGTAAAGCATTTTTTCCTATTTACTGTTCTCCATTTAACCGTGGAATGCATAAGGTTAATGCTCCCCCCCTCAAATTGTGGAGTAATGCTGCAAAGTAAATGAATGCTAACCCTACGGCCCATTATTACTAAGCATTGCTATTTCATAAGACAGGGAGGGAAGACACCTTGTGACTATGACACCTATATGACACAATATGATATTTATGGCTTTAAGGTGTCTTTCAGCTACAGAAGGTATCTTAGGGAATAGAATGGCCTAGTAAATAGAAGCCAATATATTATGTCAAGCAATACACTGCAAATATTAATTATCCCCATACCAAAGCACATACTTCAGTGATCTTTAAAAAGAAACTTGGTGCAATATCCAATATTTTTGTGCTTCCATATAATAAATTACTCCAAATGCATGATTACTAATACATACAGTAATTCATTGATAATTCATTTACACGGAAACTTAGATTCAACAAAGGGAGTTCCTCTTTTCCGAGCTATTGTTTCCTTGTTGAAGTGGTGGCTAAATTACAGTCCTTGGCTGAACTTTTGTACCCCTATTTTATCCCTTGGCACTGTTGTCTTCCTGTGGGCCAGACATCCCCTCTGGAAGTCTCTATGGATAAGGAAGTAAAGAATTGGGGAGGATACGTGTGTGAAGTGTTATCCTACTGGCTTGTATTGGCTAAGCGCATATGCAGGTTTTGATGAACTTTAGGTAAAACTTGATGAGAAAATGCTACTGGAAACCCCACTTGACTTCTGATCATTTGGCTGTTGTAGTGGAAGGATGCAGATTCTTTATATCTTGACATCTTCATATCTGATGGCGTCTACTGTTCCTGCACCAAGTTCTTCTGGTTGTGTGTATTCATTTAAATAAATATAGAATTCTTACTGGATAAAATTATCTCTGTCCCTACACTTGTTTAGATATGGCACAGAACTAACCCAATTTACGAAAGTAGAAGATGAGTTCTTAAGACTCCATTGACATTTTTATGTTAGCATTACTTTAGGGAACATTTCTGATAGACTTTTATGTGATACAGTAAGCCAAAATAAGCATTGACCTAACTTTTCCCCACTCACGTGCACTGACAGTAATAGCTGGCTGCAAATCACTGTATTTATGGCCTACATGTATCTTGAATTTCCCATTGCCAGATTTCAATATGATGTTTCATTACAGTATGGGGCCCTATCTGCAGCTCATTAAGCATCAGGAACGTGTATACGCCAAAGATCCAAGGCTTCAATACTACAATTATTTTGTTTTTTCGATTGATTTATTAATGATGGTCTGAAACTTCATATTAAAAGTATTTTCCCATACTGTCATTAAACAAAGGATATTGAGTTGAGAGCTGAGTGGTCTTTGGAAGAATTGGAATTTGGCATCAGAGAGTGGTGACAGTGTGTCTGCAGGCAGAGACTTCAGAGCAATTCTTCCTCAACCTTGTAGTGATATCTGTGGTTGAATACAGGAAATTTCTCTGCAACACTTGAAACTTTTGGAAATTGTTTCTTAATTTCATGACATGAATGAATATGCCCTAAGGGAGTAGTAATCAGTTTCACAGATGTAAAAAACTAGTGACCTTTTCACGCATCTACAGTACCAGCCCTGTAAAACAAATTGCTTATTTTTCCGTAACACTGCTAAAGTTTATTTCCTCAAAACACATTGGAATTATAATTTTATAAAGAACAACATTTTACTTTGTACGTATTTTGGTGATATTAGTACTGTACCATGGATACTATTGCTTGTGTTATTTGGTAGAGAATTATACACCTTTTTTCATAAGGTCTTGATGTATTTTTGATGGATAATTGATTTAAAAAACAAAACAATTCTCCAGTTGAAAAAGAATGGAACTCTATCATCCTGTTTAATAGCTATGATTAATTTTTGAGGACCATACTGACGAAACATCCCAAAACTTTTTTTCGGAGAGATTTAAAAAGATAATGCGTGACATGCATTGGCGTAACTTTTTTTTGAGGAATGTAAAAACAATACATTGAACTTATTATTTTGTAGTCTTCCCCATAAATACTCCCCATAAATACAATGAGTTTGCTAGTATGGTGAAGAGAAATAGATTAAAAATAGCTATTGTAACTGAGGCCCAGATCAACAAAAGGTTGCTAAACTTCTGCCCACCGCAACTCTCGTTCACATGCATGGGAGTAAGAAGAAAGAAACCCCTAGGGAGGTTTGACTGTGATTTGCTTCTGTTGCACCGAGGATGGACTTTATGTCCCTTTTCTGCTACTTGGGAGTAAAAACATGCTAAAGCTTAGCACCCTTTTGTGGCTCTGGGCTTGATAAGGAGGGAGAGGACAGTGGTGAGTAACAGAGCTGAAGTAATAGAGCCGAGGAAGGGGATCAATCCAGGAGCAACCATATGAAGGTATGGTTGTCATAGGTCCAGTGGAGGGAATCTCTCAATTCCTCCTCCAAATCCCTGATGAATTATCCCCTTAAGCTTCACATGGTTTGCCTGACTCATAATACATGATTGTGAATCAATTTCTTAGTATCTTAAGCCTTCAATACTATTTATTTCTAGCATGATCATACTAATATGTGAATAAACTGTATATTATAAAAGCAATGAATAATTAACAACATTGTCAAATTAGTTTCAGTGGGATTGAAGGTGGTTCTGTTTTGTTTTAACTAAGTGTCAAGCTTTTATAATCTCTCCCTTTTCACAGATGCAGGCCGTCCATTTGTAGAGATGCATAGTGACATACCAGAGATAGTTGTCATATCTGAAGGAAAGGAGCTGGTTATTCCTTGTCGGGTGACATCTCCAAACATTACTGTTACTTTTATAAAGGTAAGCAAAAAACCCAGCACAGATTGCCTACGTTTATTAGAAAGGTTAAAATAGCATTGGTGCACTTAGTAGGGTACTTTCATGGTAATGTTTCACCTGGCCTCCTGATGCATTGTTAAAGCTTGAACGACCACTTGAAAGGTTCCTACGGATCCTAGAAGACACTATCGCCTTTGTTACAGCTAAAATCAGATTCAATTGCCATAAGGAAACACAGAGAGGAGGACATAGGGGAGGGCTCTTGTTAGAGATGTGCAAAATGGTCACACAAGTTTTCAAAACTTTCAAATATTGAGCTTCCGTTGAATTGGACAAAAATGATGGCGAGAAAGACAGGGGGGCAATTTATTCAGCCGAGATATTTTGGGGAATTATTATTTTATTTTCACGTAGATTTGCATCTTGCTACAATCATTACACCCTTATCACATGTTCAAACTCTACTAAATCGTTTTTTCGTGTTTTGACGCTCTTTGTTTTCGGCTCTGCGACGCTGTTCGATATGCAAATGTTTGCATGCAAATGCGACAAACTCCCAAAATGACCTATTTGCAGGCTATTAGTTAACATCTGAGATTGCGTATCACGCCTTATCTTTCTCTCACTCACTCGTTCGTTCGCTCTCCCTCTCCAGATAAATCCCTATTTCCTCTCCCTGAGGGAGTCATATTATGGCCTACATCTTATGTAGAGATAATGTGATTGAAGACAGCGATACTGACAGATTTCTATCCCTTCAAATTGCATGCTGAGTTTGCATTGACAATATTGGAGATGAATGGACAGGGCCCTTAAGATGGTTTCACAGTGGTTAAAATTTTTCTTAAAGTCTCATTGTCAAAGAGGCCAGGAACCCAACGTGCTCGAAACACCGGCAGCAACAAAGAGTTTAGTAAGTTGATAGGCAAATATGACTTCTTTAGCAGTAATATGTGGCCAATACTGAAGATACATTTCTCATCTTCAGTCCCATGGATGCTTTGTGTTGTCCACATAACTTTGATGTAAGAAGCTAATGTTCTTGTTCCTTAAGTGATGAACTCTGCAGCTGGCAGAACAGCTCAGAGTCATTAGGTCTGTATCCTGTGTTGACAGGATTTCAGAAGTTTTCATTTTTAGTCACGTTTCTCACATCCTAGTCACATCAGCTGCATGTTCCGTTCACTTGGTACATCCCTTCAAGGGCTAGATCCACAAAACGCTGTTAAATCAGGACTCATAATGTGTTGTTACCTAAAACAGGAACGGACGTTATGTTCCCTGAGTTAACATGGGATCCTCAAAGCTACTTATATACAAACACAGTGTCTGAACTACATCTCATTTGCAGAGACTTAACGACACATTATTGTAGTGTAACGGGTATTCCCCCCCACCCAATCGCATATAGTGTGTGTGTACGGGGAACCTAATGTTACCTGGTGTGGTGCATTATACCTGTCAAGCTCACAGGAGGCCTGAGCCTCCGCTAGTGAGAACCTGGGGTGAATCTCTGGAACGTTCTCGTCGGTCAGCGCCTCCACCTATGTAGGATTCTATAGGAATGTAGAATGGGCCTAGCATAGGAACCCACCCAGAAACCACATACACCAGGGTTATGGCTAAAAGGTTTACTGAACGAGCAAATAACACCACATCACATCATATTGTATAGCAACACAACACAGAGTATCATACTTTCACAGTGCAAAATCATCAGTATGCACAACGATATATATGCCACCCTCAGCCACTAGCTGGCAGCTATAACCTTGCCCCTAACTGGGCTATAACCTCCTTACACAGTATCCCCAAAGTCCTTGTACCCAAAGTCCCAAGAGTCCCACAACCCCATCCACGTGTGGAACAGCGCTGCCCACTAAGATGAAGTGTATAGGTGGTGCACTTGGTGACTTGGATAATACCTGCCCGGTGCTCCTGCTACCGGGTGCGCAGATGACCTTTGCTTGGAATCCCTTGCTCCAGGAGATGATCCAAGATGCCTCCACCTCAACGGTGGGTGGCTCCCGCATGGAGTGATCCACCTTTATAATGTATCTTATCTCTGCTAACGCAGAGGATGTATTACCTTCACAGCAATTGCCAGGATAGTCACGGTTCCTGGCTGGACCCTCACTTGTCTAGGTTCTACAGGACCCTGTCCCTAGTCTAAGGGGAGTCCCTGTAGTAACCACAAGCTGAGGTGAGTAGGGCCTAGCTGGGGGCTAAAGGGAGACTTCTGGCCTAGTGCAGGAGGCTACTTTCCTCCCTGCACAATCACACCCTCCCCTCTCTGTGTCCCAGCTCCTAACTGACAATCCCTGTCTTCACACAACATTGTTGCAACTTTGCAGCATGAGAATCTGTCAGCCTTATTGGCTGTCTGGCTGCCTGTGACCAGGGTGAAAGTGCAGTCCCCGGAGGCCTTGGTGGCTCTCTTTAACATTGGGGCCTCGTGCGCGCTGTGTAATGGCCGCCGCCGCTGCTAACTGCGCATGTGCGAACTGGGGGATGTCCCTGACTATGGAGCGCCTCTTCTCACTCCCTGTAATGGCTGCCGTAGCGCATCTAGGGCTATACTGCACGTGCACGAGCTTCCGCGTATGCGCAAACGCACACAAAATGGCGGTGCCCTGTAGCTGATGTCGGCGGAAGCCTCCGGTGACGCGATCACCCCTGCAACTGCCCTCACGCTGTCGCAGGTGAGAGAGAGAGGACCGAATGTCTGGGGAGCCAGAGGGGACCTGGCTACATTAGCATAATGTGTTACCTTCACTCTTTTAGTGTGATGTTATGCTAGACTTGGCTTTTGGGGTTTTGCTGAAGTAGAGAGAGGAGAGGGAAATTATGTTGGGAAATAATGCTATGTTATTTTAATCATGGAAGGAAAAAAGCACAGAAGCGCACCAAGGTTGAAGAAACATGTATTCACAAATACAATAATAATGCAAGCTGTAACTTACATGTAAGTAATATTGGTAGTCCAGTAGAAAATAAACAGTCAGGGCTCCGTTTTTATCACTGGTCTGCTCCAAAGGTCTGGGGGTGGGTCCTGGGTTAGTATGTGTCCGTCCCGCGCGCTGGGACACACTGACACTACAATGTTCCTGCACCGCTTCCGGGTGTCGCGTCTCACTGCGTCACTCGTATCTAGCATTCCTCCCTGTTGCCACACCTCCGTAAACCTCTCAATGAAGCTAGCTATGTGTACTAAGTACACAGAGCTTTTCAAAAGCAGCCAAATAACAGATTGCCCATGTTGCGGAGTTAGCTTAGTCTCAAACGGGCAATCTGTTATGAGACGCGACACCCGGAAGCGATGCAGGAACATTGTAGTGTCAGTGTGTCCCAGCGCGCGGGACGGACACATACTAACCCAGGACCCACCCCCAGACCTTTGGAGCAGACCAGTGATAAAAACGGAGCCCTGACTGTTTATTTTCTACTGGACTACCAATATTACATACATGTAAGTTACAGCTTGCGTTTTTATTGTATTTGTGAATACATGTTTCTTCAACCTTGGTGCGCTTCTGTGCTTTTTTCCTTCTGTGGCTGGTCCGCTGGTGGAGTATTCCTTTCGGTGGACGCTGCTGGAGGAGGGTTGCCTCCACGCAACAGGAGCTGCAAGAGGAAGGAGTAAAGATCACTATAGGAAGCTTGAGCGCAGATTGACTATTTTCTGACTTATTTTAATCATGCTTAACTGTGGCGTTACACCCATCCAGACATCGCAAAAGCCCTATCTCATTGTCTAGACAGGAGTAATGCCAAGTTAAGGTACAAATTACATAGCGTAACGTTCAGCTCCCGTGTTCACCTTAACATACACTGGCGACACAGTTTATTACACTGCGGCCAGATCCGCAAGCCGGGAGATTTCCCGGCTTGCTAGTGGCCGCCCCTCGGCGTGCCGCGCGTCATAGACGCGCGGTCACGCGTCTTCGGGAGCGTGCGCCCCCTGCACGCGCGTCCAGGGGCTCCCCGAGGGAGCCCTGGTGTCCCGCGATCGCGGGACAGCGGCAGGGGGTTCCGGGGGACCCGGCGGACCCGGCAGCGGTAGGGAGAGCGCCCCGATCGGAGGGCGCTCTTCCGCTGCTTCGGCGCGCGCCCGTCACTCTCGGCCGCGCGCCAGGCTACTGCTGCGGCACAGAACGGGCAAATGCTCGAATAAACTGTGCCGCAGCAGTACTTTAGTGAACATGAAGTGTTATGATGATACCTCATTTGCATACAATTTGCATATCATTATCACTAATGTCTGTTACAGTTAACCCTACGCTCTTTACTGGAGAAAACACTGTTAGTGTTAACACGACGTTAAGTTAGGTTAATGCCACGTTAAGTGACTTAGCAGAAGTTTTTGAACCTGGGCCCAAGTAAGTTTGGTAATGCAGATGTACTTGTGAATGCAGAGCAACGGAGTAACATTTTCCCAAAATAGTAACACTGGAAAGCAGTGAAATAATTTGTGTAATCTTTGGGTGCGCAACAGCTACAGCGATGACATGATCATAAAGCATCAGATCAGCTGCTTGTTTGTTTGTCCTACATGCGGCAAGCAGTCCATGGGGCAAACTAAAAGGTGGCTGCGAGGTCTGGTCTCTTGAGAGGATGTTGTGGCTTTCTAATGATGATCCGTGGCCATGTTTGTAGCTCTGCTGCCAATATTTTGGGGGGTTTTGTATCAAAACCGGCACAAAAATATGACAAATATCGTAGGTATCGGGAAGGCTCTGGATGTCTGGGGATGATAGAAAAACTCCAAGGAACGCTGCCATTCAGGTAGAACAAATCCCTACTCCCCCCCCCCCCAGAAAATGGGGGAATTGCTGCTTTCATTTTCCAGTAGTAAATACAATCAGTGTTGACATGGTTGATAAAAAAAAGCTCCCCTGTTCAGAACATATGACATACACCTTCATGAAACTGATATCCGCAGCTTCAGGTTTCTTACCTTCTCAATCACTACCAGTCTTAAACTCTGAGTGCCCTGTGCAGAAGATTGCACTTAGAAGTATATACAAGCTCTAAGAATAGAATTTGTTGTTCCTTTTGTGGACATACGTGCAATTGTTTGCATGAAAAGCTTGCTGATTGGAAAGATTAGAGGCAGAGACCAGCAGACGACTCCCTTTAGCTGATGTATATATTTATACATATGGGAAGTGGAGTCCTCTTAGGATATGCTAAATTTATAGCAAGATCTTCAGACTACCATGTCTGCTGAACTCTTGCACTGCTATAGAAACTGCTTTCTGGAGAGAATAAGAGCACATCACTCTTCACTTTTTCTATGAGCAGCTCATTAAGAGCCTATCGTGCATGAACTTCAATGTTTCCCGTTTCTTTTCATTACTCTCTATAGTAGTAGTCACAGCAGAAATATATATTTTGTTCATTCATTGATCAATTCAGTTGTCAATTAAAATATTAATTGATAGTTGTTCTACAAACAGAGAACTTTTCATTATTATTTGTATTGTTATATGTGATATAATTTATATTGGTTTGCATTCATATATTTTTTAAATGTATATGTACGTTAGTATTTATCCACTGAATTGTTGATTAGATAATTGGTAAATTATTCAGAAAAGTATATGTATTAGTTTCCTTAGTTGTATATATTCAATATGCATGTGCACTTTTTTAGTATTTAATGCACTTTAATATTCTTTAGGTTGTTATTATGTGAGTATGCACTTTAGTATTTTATGCACTGTATACAGTAATTAGCTAAGTAATTAGGATTTTTGTATTTCCTAGTACTTTATTGCATCCATGATTAGCATCTAATGGGTTAAACAAGCTGTTTGGGGTTGTTGCTCATCACATCTGCTCTGGCAAAGCGACATGATGTCATGAAATGTACATGTATGTTTTATCCTCACCATATATTTGTGATCCATGAATACACCTACTCTCTACTGAAGACTGCCAGCTTGATCCATAATCTTCTGTTTCGAAGTAGCACAAATGGTCAATCATCTTTAATGAAAGCAACTGACACAGCAGTTATAATACATGGAGAATCCAATACAGTATGTCAATGTAAAAGCTTAAATACACAATGGAGATACCAAGTAGGCGCGTATAAATAAAATGCACTTTCTCTTTATCATTGCATCCCTACTTTTTATTTTTGAGTTTTACTTATCAATTTCTTCCATAAATTTTAGAACTACGTGTACAGCAATGAAATACTTACTCCTGATGGAAAAAACATTATTTGGGACAATAAAAGAGGCTTCATCATTCCAAAACCCACATACAAATTTATTGATTTATTGAGCTGCGAGACCACCATCAATGGATTTGTTCACAGAACAAATTATTTTGCAAACAGACAACAATGTGAGTATCATTTTATCCATATAATATGAAGTTGTTATGTCATTGTTGTTCTCTTTAAAACATCATTGTTGTTTACTTACTATTTGCAGCCAATACAATCCACAATTTGCAGCTAAACGTGTCGAGCACTGTCAGATTGTTGAGGGGAGATGCCCTTTTCATTAACTGCGCTGTTACAACTGAGTTGAATTCAAGAGTTGAAATGCAATGGAAATATCCTGGAGAGGTGAGTTACCACTGGCTTTGTCACAGAGGTACTGTAGTTGTATGATAAGTAGAGATGGGCTGAAGGTGTAGCTCAGTAGTAATATCACTGCCTTTTAATCCTTTAAATCCCAATGTCAGCTGTCCTTGTGACCTTGGGCACGTTCTCTTTATCTCCCTATGCCTCAGGCACCAAATTTAGATTGTAAGCTCTACTGAGCAGGAACTCCCTGTGTCTGAAAACTTCTATGTACAGCGCTTTGTACACTGTTGGTGCTATATAAGGAAAACTATTAATAGGAGATGCGCCTTAGCTCTGGTGTTTTGGTTTTGCCTAAAGTCTTTTGGTTGTAGGTCCTAGCTCTGTATTCTGATGATTTTGCTTTACTTCCTTCAAATGTATACAGTAGCATCAACGTCTGCAGTCCTTGTCGATCCACTGCGGGATGAAGGCCTTTTGTGCATGTGTGACAGCTTCATATTGAATAGGTGTTAACTTATGGGTCTTCCGGAGTCCCGGCCATACAACTGGGGCAAATCTCCAACAAAACCCATCCCAATAAATTTAGCAAAACATTCCATTTAAATCGAATGATGTTTGTCTAATAAAACGTCTAAGAATAGATAATATATATCATTTTATTATCATAATAAGTAAACAAATGATGGCAGTGTAGACTTGTTTCTGAATAGTATTTTGTTAAAAATGTATTATTCAGAGCATGTTTCATTAGGAATTGTATAATGAGATGCAAACCTCATTTATGTACATTGTATATTAAACTTGCTGATATAACCGGCGTTGCCCGGGCGTGGAAGGGCAGGGGGCATGGTAGGGGGAGGGAGGGAAGGGGAAAATTGCAGGGGGAGGGAGGGCAGGGGGCAAAGGGCAGGGGGAGGGAGGGCAGGGGGCAAAGGGCGGGGGGCAAAGGGCAGGGAGGGCAGGGGGCGGGAGGGCAGGGGGCAAAGGGCAGGGGGAGGGAGGGCAGGGGGCAAAGGGCAGGGGAGGGAGGGCAGGGGCAAAGGGCAGGGGGAGGGAGGGCAGGGGGGGCAGGGGGGGCAGGGGGCAAAGGGCAGGAGGGCAGGGGGGCAGGGAGGGTAGGGGGGCAAAGGGCAGGATGAGTCAGGGACGCGTTAAATAAGCCATTCCCCTGCGTTTACTCACCTTGCACACGGTCGCGCTCCTCTTCCTACGGGTACCGGCCGCCCTCCTCTTCCACCTCGGGCTCCTCAGCGGAGAGGCTGAGACGTTCCGGTGAGGAGGTGCTGTGCCTTTCGCGGGGAGAGGCGGAGACAGCCGGAGAAGCGCCCTCGGGGACGGGGAGCGGCCTATGTGAGGGCAGAGCCGCACAGTGCGTGCTCTGTGTGTGTGTGTGGGGGGGGGGGGGGGGAGGACAGGGGGCAAAGAGATCCGTGGGGATGTGAGAGCGCCGGTGTGTGAGTGTGTGAGTGTGTGAGTGTCTGTGTGTGTGTGTGACCTTTGGCCCGTCACTCCGCCTCAGGCCAATGAGAGGTGTGCGGGGGCGGGCGGGCGGGCCAAGGGAGCCATCTCATTGGCCTGAGGCGGAGTGACAGGCCAAAGGTCCAATGTGATTGCCGCTAGGGACACAGGGAGACACATACAGACACAGACACATAGAACACTTTGAGAAATATATAGTAGATTAAAAGCATAAGAAGTCTTAATGACCTCAAATCAGCAGAACTTTTGTAGCAAACAATATTAATATCAGCTGCATTGGGCTTCTGGATCTGGTAGTAAATGTCATCCTAGTCAATGGTATACACTGCATCGTGGCTTGATGAATCCTAATTCATTCCTTTCTTTCCTAGTGATATGTATCATGTTTATTTAACCCTTTGAGTGCCCCAGGACATAGTCACTGCATCATTGGGACTGGCACTCTGGGGGGGCCCCAGGACCAGGGAAAGATTGCAGGCACATAGCGGCCCTGGCATTCCTGCAGTAGCCCTACTCCTGCAGCGTCACGGCATCATTGATGGTGCGGCATCATGTGATATTGTGTTGTCATGGCGATGCATTGCCATGTGACATCACATTGTCATGGCTACGCGTCACTGTGACGTTGCAGCATCATTTGATGGGTTGCCATAACAACGTGACGCTGCAGGAGGAGATGCCACTCCGAAGAAGGTAAGGCCCCATGCTGTCACCCGGCAATCAGTTTAATTCTTGTGAGGAAGAGCGCAGGCCTCTGTTATCAAGACCCCTTACGTGCACCCCTCTCTCTCTTCCCCCCTTACATGCTGCCTTCTCTTCCCCCCCCCCTCTCTCTGTTCTGCTCACTCACTCACTCACACAGACCCCCCCCAACAATCTTACCTTAGGGTGAGAAGGTCTCTTTAATGCTGCTCCGGTCCACTGCTGGTCCGGTGGACTATGCAGCTCCCTCCTCTGGTCAGGGCACTGACAGGAGGAGTGAGAATATGAGACAGTGTCCACCGGGCTGCTGTATGGGGAGCCACAGCACCTGCTCGCCAGAGAAACCCTGATCGCCTATAACCCTGATATGCCCAGAACGTAGTGACGATGTTATGCTCAAAGAGCTTTTTTTCCTGAGTTTGATAGTGTCCTGTGTTCCCATGGAGCAGAAGGAGGATTCTTGCTCTTCCATTTCTTCCAAAATGGCCACCACTGTCACGTGACCACACTGTGCCAGAGGGGCCGTGGCACTTGGGCAAAAATACCCCTCTGACTCTCAATGGGTTCATGCAGGAATTGAATCCATTTTTCCAACAGATTTTGTTACAGAATTTAATCTGGGAGTTGACCTGTGTTACTTTTAGCTCATCCAATAGGAAGTCTTAGTCATCCCTCTGATGATGCTGCAGCTTCCTGTCTTGTAGGCCTGAAGAACCCTCAAGACTTTGTGGCCATTTTAATTTCTCTAAAGGGAGAGAAAACACAGGCAACTAAAAAAAAAAAAAAAGCGTGTTTCAGCTCCTAAGGACCACCTGGTTTGAATTCTGTGGAGAAAAAAATAAACAAATGAATAGGTAAAAAATAAAAAAAATGAACAGGTGATATTTCTGCTTTTAAAATGCTCCAATTGTTCGATGCTCTGAATTGTGAATGAACAATAATTCCATAGTCACCCGGAGTGTTATTGTGATTTCTAACAGTGTTCTGTTGGTTTAAAGAACAAAACAAGAATTAGGGGGTTAAATTCTTCTCATACTTTGCATTCAGTTGTTCGGATAGTCATTGATTTGGCAGTGAAAGAACATACAAGTAAGAAACGATTTACATTAGAAATACGTTTAACTGGTTGGACGTCTGCACTTTTCCCACAAAAATAAGGGAGATGCATGAAATCTTTTAATTGTTTACAACATTCGTACTGGGTTTGCTGATATGACAGAAATCCGTCATGCTAGAACAGACGGGACCTGTCTTCTAACATAAAAAGTCTTTCAGTAAGCATTCTTTCTCAGCACATGTATTCCAAGGCTGGCAGACAGCAAGGCACCCCATCCAGTTTGTTCAGAAGAGTCATTATAATCCCGTTAGCCAGCATCTCATTTGTCAGGTGACTGATCTGCTATACAGAGTTTATTTTTACCATAGGAAGCTTTATTGAAAAGTTTTATATATGTGTATTCTTTAAAAAAAAATCATATTTATACACAGGTGTATTTTGAAATAAATACAAATATATGTAGAGATAGTTTTATATTTCATAAGTTACTGAGCGCACATTATTTGTGCTGTTTTTGTTTCTTTACAGTATGGGTGTTGCCATGTGTAAGGCCGCGGGCATGGTCAGCGCTGAGCCGCGCTGAGCCGCGCTCACGCTTACCAGTGAGCCCCTGCAGCCGCAATGAGAGCGGCTTTAGCAATGGCTCGCGCACACTTCCGCAGGCGTGCGGAGGTGGAGGAGACAGTCAGATTTAAATTTGCGCGCTGAGGGGAGCGGAGGGCCGGTCACGTGAGCGGTTTGCCCAATGAGGGCGAACCAGCTCCATGACGTCACAGCACTGGCCCGTCCCCAGACACGCCCCCGGACGGCGTGCGGACTAAAGCCAGGGAAAGCTTTCCCTCAGCCTCCACGCGCCTCCAGTCCCTATGGACTAGGCCTAAGACAAAAAGGTAGGGATGTGTGTTTACTTGACCAATTCCTAAAACAAAAATATAAAAGAAAGGACCTTAAAATTCTAGAGATAGGCCAAAAAATGGAAGCATAGTGGTACCAGTGTATCAGATACATAAACATCTAATCTTCTAAAAATCTCAATGCATCCAAAAAGAAACACTACGTGGAAAATACTGGAAAATGCAAAACGAAGAAATGGCTTATCCGATGCAGGACAGTATCTGATAAAGGGGTTTGCCCCCCGAAAAGTCCTGTTTGTACCTTATTAGGGTTACTGCCAATCTGTTCAGATTTAGCTATGTTTTGCTGCTAATACATTGACTTCACATTAGTACGGCCTTTCATGTCAGCATAGTTGTGGTTGTGGTTGAAGACTTGGGAGTCTCTGGGGTTTATTTATCAACATCACCCAGCTGCAAACCAGAGGGCACCACTGATGCAAAAAAACTGGACCAGATTTATCAAAGCACAAAAATAAACATTGGAGGCTGTGCATCAGTTTCCCAGCAAAAGAATTTGGGCAAAACGTGCAAAGAAAGAAGCACCAGATTTATCAAAGAGTAAAATCCAATCGGAAGGAATTGAGATGTTTTTCTTTGATAAATCTGGTGCTATTTTTGTCTACTACTTTTTTCTTTGCTATAAACCCTTATTGCTTTCTTTTGATATATTCAATGCTGTTTACGTGTTCCAGTTGTACCCAGGTTATGCAGTTGGGGGACTTTGAGAAATAGACTCGTGTGAAACAGGGCACAAACAGAGTTAGATTTTAAGCTACTACCGAGAGGTACTTCTATATAATATATAGCATTGGTGGCCAACTTCAGTCCTCAAGGGCTACCAACAAGTCAGGTTTTCAGGATATCCCTGCTTCTGAAACAAAATATGATCGAGTGGACTACCGCTTGCTATGAAAAGAAATTGGGGAACTCACCAGAATTGAAGGTTAAAAAAGTCTTTAATGAAAACTACATAAAATGACAAAACTCCTCCTCCCACATGTTTCACGCCCACTATGGCGCTTTGTCAAGGAGTGTGCACTGGAAGGCAACAGTGCAATTATATACCTATCCCACAACACAAATTTAGCTGCTGGTAATTATCTAAATGACACATCTATACATGTAATTAGATCAGATTTAAATGATAAAGGTCAGCATTGTCATTCATAAGCAAAAAAGAGCAAAAGAGAGAAAGAAAAAGAAACCAACAGAAAAAATACCATAGATGTATCATAACGAACTTGATCAATATTGTATCTAATAAAACAATGATCAAGAATGAATAAAGTAATTAAGAAAACTATTGCATGCAGTAATGAAGTCTCATGAATAACAAATCAAAATATAAGACTTCATTACTACATGCAATAGTTTTCTTAATTACTTTATTCATTCTTGATCATTGTTTTATTAGATACAATATTGATCAAGTTCGTTATGATACATCTATGGTATTTTTTCTGTTGGTTTCTTTTTCTTTCTCTCTTTTGCTCTTTTTTGCTTATGAATGACAATGCTGACCTTTATCATTTAAATCTGATCTAATTACATGTATAGATGTGTCACTTAGATAATTACCAGCAGCTGAATTTGTGTTGTGGGATAGGTATATAATTGCACTGTTGTCTTCCAGTGCACACTCCTTGACAAAGCGCCAAAGTGGGCGTGAAACATGTGGGAGGAGGAGTTTTGTCATTTTATGTTGTTTTCATTAAAGACTTTTTTAACCTTCAATTCTGGTGAGTTCCCCAACTTCTTTTCATATTAAGCGGTAGGCCACTCGATCATTTTTAGTTTCTGTTGCTGCCTGGATCGGAGGACACCATCGGTTTCACCATTGTTGTGGGAGGAATGGATTAGTGGTGACACCTTGTGAGCGTGCGGCTCTACACCACTTCATTTGGAAGGAGACGGGGGTAAGGTGAAGCTTCTCAGGGGGTCACACAGCCTGGTGGGAATCCAACCTCTCTGTAAGTACCCCGCTACTTATACCTTGCTTAACCCCTTCGTTTTTCTCCCCTCTCCCTGCATCTATACTTATATGTACCGGACATTGCCATTATCAATTTAAAAGACTGTTATTTGATTTCACTTACCTTTTTGCTTTTGGAGCTGATATTCGTTTTTTTTTTTGCTCTATCCCTGCTTCTGCACAGGTGTTGCAGTCGAAGACTGAGGCACTGATTGGGCCAACTGTGCTGAAGTAGGGATATCCTGAAAACCTGACCTCTCGGTAGCCCTTGAGACTGGAGTTGGCCACCCCTGGTATATAGTATAGAGCCAGTTGTTTATGTCGTTTTTAGCCGAGAATCCCCATTGACTTCAATAGAGATTTGTGGCCGAAATGGTCCAAACGGCTGTTTCGGACTATATAGAATAAGGACCCAGGAAAGGTATTTTCATTTTGCTTGTCGAAGCTTCAAGATATCAATAATGTCTGTTAAGAGATGGTAAACAATGCACATTATAATCTGATGTATGTCTCTTGCTAAGGATTGTTATCAAACATAAGAAACTTAATTACAGGCCTCTTCTATTTAGAACATCCATAAGTGTAAAACAATGAAAATTGTTGAAAGTACAGTCATTTTTATGTTTCTCCCTTTATCTTATTGTGTATATATATACAAAAGAATGCTGGGTGCACACGAGCATAAAGCCTTAAATAAAAAATATACTTAACAGAGATTCAGGTGCTCACAGATAGACAGGGAACACCAGCCCGTCCAGTAGATATACAAAAAAACAGAAATTCCGCAGCACACACATTAGAAAAAGGTAATGTAATAGCACTAAATCATCAGGCAATCAAACATGCTCCAGAGCAACGTACGTTTCAGACCATAAGGACCATATGGTCCTTTCTCAAGTTCAAGTTTATATATACAGCTCCACCCCGTTATAGCGCGGTCCTCTGGGGCCACCCGATCCGACCGCGCTACAACCGGGGAAGCGCTAATTTTAAAAAAAATGGCTGCCGCGCGCCGATCGGGAGGAGGGGGGAGAAGGGAGGACGGGGGAGAAGGGAGGAGGGGGGAAGAGGTGGAGTGAGGCGCCGGCAGCCCTACACGTCCCCTAGCAGCCACCATACTTCTCCCAGCATTCCCCGCACTCCCCTCAGCAGCTCCGCACCATCCAACCACCGATCCCCTCACCAATCCTCCAGCCTCGCACCGATCCCCACACCAATCCCCCAGCCTCGCACCGATCCCCCCCCCAGCCTCGCGCCGATCCCCCCCAGCCTTGCGCCGATCCCCGCACCAATCCCCCAGCCTCGCACCGATTCTCCCCCCCCCAGCCTCACACCGATCCCCGCCAGCAGCCCCACGATGCTCCAGCAGCTGACACCAAAGGTAGGGGGTGGGGTTGTGTGTGCTGTGTGTGCAGTGTGTTGTGAGTGTGTGCAGTGTGCTGTGAGTGTGTGCAGTGTGCTGTGAATGTATGCCGTGTGCTGTGAGTGTGTGGTGTGTGCTGTGAGTGTATGCAGTGTGCTGTGAGTGTATGGTGTGTGCTGTGAGTGTGTGTAGTGTGTGTGCAAAAAAAAAACCAAACCTTTTTTTTAATTCGGGGTCCACGCTCAAACCGCGTTATAAGCGATCCGCGTTGTAGTGGATCGCGCTATAATGGGTTGATCTATATATATATATATATATATATATATATATATATATATATATACGCTTATATCGCAATGTGATTCTTTGGACCCCAAGCACCGCGTTATAACAGGGTTGAGCTGTGTATATATATATATATATATATATATATTATATATATATATATATTGTATGTTACCGGTTCCAAGAAATCAGCAGAAAGCACTCAGGTAAGGTTTATTAAATTAATTATTTGTATTGAAACAAAGCGCAAAAAAATCATATTTTTTTGTGCTTTGTTTCAATACAAATAATTAATTTAACAAAATTACTGAAGTTGATGATTTTGTGGAAGTCTGCTGATTTTGTGGAAATGGTATTGTACATTTTGATATTACTTTTATGGGACATGCACCAACCTTTATTGAAAGACTATTGGAGTGCTGGCTGCTTGGATTTCTCTATACTGTGTGTGTATATATATATATATATAAAACGCAATACATTACAACGCGAATCCGCTTATAACGCGATGCAAGCGTGGCTCTCAATTTTCGTATTTATGAATACTTTACAGTCCGATTATTGGTCTCTTAAATACTTTATTGTACAACGCGATCCGCTTATATCGCAATGTGATTCTTTGGACCCCAAGCACCACGTTATATGTTACCGGTTCCAAGAAATCAGCAGAAAGCACTCAGGTAAGTTTGTTAAATTACTTATTTGTATTGAAACAAAGCACAAAAAAATCCTATTTTTTTGTGCTTTGTTTCAATACAAATAATTAATTTAACAAACTTACTGAAGTGCTGTCTGCTATTTTGTGGAAATGGTATTGTACATTTTGATATTACTTTTATGGGACATGCACCAACCTTTATTGAAAGACTATTGGAGTGCTGGCTGCTTGGATTTCTCTATACTGTGTGTGTGTGTGTGTGTGTGTGTGTATGTATTTATATATATATATATATATATATATATATATATATATATATATATATATATATATATATATATATACAGCTCAACCCCGTTATAACGCGGTGCTTGGGGTCCAAAGAATCACATTGCGATATAAGCGGATCGCGTTGTACAATAAAGTATTTAAGAGACCAATAATCGGGCTGTAAAGTATTCATAAATACGAAAATTGAGAGCCACGCTTGCATCGCGTTATAAGCGGATCCGCGTTGTAATATATTGCGTTATAATGGGGTTGAGCTGTATGTTTAATGTGCCCAATCTCAAATGTAAATGATGACACAGTTTAATACTATGGTTTCTTGCCACTAGAGGAATGTTACATATGTATGATATTGTAAATAGGGCCATATTTACTAGGAAGATACTAAGCATTACTGCTTAGTAATTACGGCACATTGGGCCGATGCCTGTTAGATGCTTCTTTGTTGCTAGTCCTGATGTAGAGAATATCATTACATCCATCGTTTACAAAGCCTCCTAAATAAATCAATATTGTTTTATTGTGACAAACTTTCATTGGTATTATACAATAGACTACTTTATGGGGTTTATGAAAGAGTAAAAGTGGGTACTATTATACGGAAACTCCCATTCAAGTCAATGGGATAACCCCATATGAACAGACAGCCAAAACGATTTTCTGTTTTGTTTCACTGATGGAAGATAAGAAGATATTAACACATACAATATTGTATATAAGTATATGTATGTCTTTTATTAGATGCAGTGGTGTGATACAAATGCATCTTAACCTAATTCACAACATTTTTAATGGTAGGCATATGTAGATGTCCAAATTATTAGCACAGAAATAGGAAACAGAAGGGTTAATCAAACCTGGAACAGGCCAGCACTAAGGGGTAAATTGTATATACTATGAAGCTGAAGTTCTTATGGCTTTTGGTCGAAAATCCCTATTGAAGTCAATGGGAATTGTGGTCCAAAAAGGATGACCCATACTGCACCGACACACTTTATTCGAGCAAATACCCGGTATGTACCCGGCAGATACCTGGAATGCGCCGCTCCTCACCTCTGACAAGCCCCGTTGTGTTTGCCTTCCCAGCCTGGGTTCATGCCTGGCTGACGGGCGGCTGATCTGTTAAATGATAATGATTAGGATTTAATAGGCTGCAATGCTTCGCGTGTCTACCAGATGGCATAAATTCATGAATTGTAATGCAGTATATATATATATACTGTGCAGTATTGCAGCCAGCGGGAATAAAATGCTTCAATCCCTGCTTGGAAAATACCTCAATGCACTCGGGCAGAAAACAGTCACAAACCTCAATACACCCGGGTATACCCGAATTCGTGGGACTAGCCGAGCTCGAATAAAGTGTGTCGCCAGTGTAAATCACAATACCTAAAAATACTGATGATATTTTGATACCATGGACAGAAGCCATTCATGATTAAAAAGGATTCTATGAGAAACGACGCCATCTATAAGTTATCACTCGAATATACTTAAAATAACATAACAATGTATGCAATCTGTTTGCCTGGAACAAACTCCTTTCCACCACCAAATTAGGACACTTAACAGTGAAATAAGTCTACCAAAACACAATATTGCCATTTCTTTTGTAAATCTGTATTTTGTATTTTTCCCTAGAAATTTGGCAGAATTGCTTCTATAATGAAACGAATCGATCAAAGAAACCAAAATGCAAACATCTTCTACAGCGTACTAGTTATTAAGGAAGTGCGTGACATTGACCAAGGACAATATATTTGTAATGTGAAGAATGGCCCATCAATGAGATCAGTAAACACAACAGTTCGTATTCATGGTAAGAGCTTTTATTTAGGTCAACATTTTACTATGCAATGCAGTGCATCTGCTAATAGTGTTAGCCATTGACTGTATATAAGCATAAACTTTTTAAGCAAGATCACATTTACTCTTGACAAATACTTTGCATTCTGGAATCTGACTTAATTAAATGCAAAGTGCCAGTATAAAAATAATTTGGGATCTGTATCTGGAAGACCTACTGTACAGAAGCCATTTGAGTTGTGTCTTGTGGGACTACGGCTGCATGTGGTCCCAGCAAACCACCGCTAGATTAAAGAATGCAGGAGTAAGCGCATGGCAGCGAGATCAGTCTGCATTTGCAAAAGAGGTCTTTACTGTGGTCCCATAGAACATAATTCAGACTACATCTGTAAGCATATGAAAAATAGGAAATAGTACATTAACCAAAAAAGACCAAGTCCCAGATAACATTTGCTCTTCCTTTTAACATCTCTTAATTGACTTAATTTGACGTTTTATAAATAGATGTCATTTTCAATTTTCCTTTAGGTAAGGCATTCATTAATGTGAAACCCCAAATGAAAAGTGTCCTAGAGGCGGTGGCGGGCCAGACGTCATATCGTGTCTCCGTGAAAGTGAGAGCCTTCCCTTCACCTGAGGTTATTTGGTGAGTTCAAAATTGTAACTTCATTAACATTACTTGGCTCTTTTTCTCCAAAAATCCACGTAAGTAAAGTACCTAGTAACTTTGCTGCTGATCTTTTCCTAGAAAATGTTGCTTCAGATATCGCCAGCATTTCTCAGTCATAGGAAGAAGCATGAGATAACCTGTGAACTTAAGATCACAGCTAGGATCTCCCTCCACAAGCCTGAATATATCATAGAAATCAGCATCCTGCATTTACGAAAAAGTAAAAAATAAAATAAATAGTGAGTTCTTAGTAGCTTAATTTAGGCAATGGATATAATCTGTAGGCATATGTTTTATTGATGGAATACAACTGTGTACAATACTTGTATTCAAAGTGTTGAAAGAATTTTTACAACGTACACTATTGATTCCATGATTAGTGACTACAGTATTCACTTTTGCTAAGTAAAAATTGGAAAGTATACTTCCCTTTATAATTTATAGTACAAAGGGGGAAAATTGTTCTCAGATAGAATCAGATTTGGTATCAACTGATTGCTCCTAACTTTCTCATGAAAGTTATGCCAGGATTACAAAAGCTAAATTATTCTACTAATTACCAAGTAATATTGATGATCTGTGTTTTTTGTGTCGCTCTAATAATAGACTCGTACGGACACCGTCATTTGCATTGTGCAGTACTTTTTTTGTTGTATACCTAAATTAACTATTGTAGTCAGTTCTTGGCACCAGTACAATAAAATCTAAAATTAAAAAATAAGCATCAACCCACCTTTAATAAACAATGTTATCTATTGTTGATCTAAAGTTTCTTAACAGCATTACATTTGGTTTAATGTATTAACCTGAAACAAAGGTTTGCGTGAGAGATCTAATTAGGAAAACAATAATTATAGAAGCAATTTGACGTCACTGCACATTACATTTTTACTTTCAATTCCTAAAATAGAAATAGAAGAAAGCTAAATACTGAACTTACTCTAGGTTCATGGACACAACTTCTGTAAAGTCCTCCAGAGAGAACTTTGATACAGGACTTTTATAGGTTGTAAAACTCAGTCCCTGCTTCTGTCCATGGTCTTATCATGTACTGTAGATTGTAAGTTTTATGGGACAATGGTGTTTGTGTAATGTGCTGTGTACAACGAATATCTGTCAATGCTGCATACACAGAATAAAACATTACATATTCACATAGATTGTAAGCTCTTGGGTGCAGGGACATTCCTAATGTCTGAAGCACTTATTCCCATTGTGTGTTATATTATTATGTCCCTTGTGTTACTGCTGTGTAGCGCTATGTAGATGGCGCTATATAAATTAAGATATACATATATTATCCATACAGATAGGGTCACATTTATAGAACAAATAGGTGATAGAAAATAATATGGCAGCCTTCTTATTGGTGTTAAAAGCAAGATGCCAGTGCCATAATGTCAGTAATAATGTCACAAGGTAGTTTACATCGGTGCATATTAAAATCGGAGCTATTTAAGAGTCTCCCAGCTGCAAAACTGGGGTAACACGGGCAAAGGGACACCAGATTTGGCAAAGCACAAGAAATAACATTGCTTTATTTAAGGGGTGTGTTGCTTTGATATATTAGTTGCGCCACCTCCTGCAGAGTGGAAGTTACTGCATTCATGTTGCTGCTTCTCTCTCTATTGAATATGCCAACATCTTTTGTTTTCTGCAGTGTTGTATTGCGAGTGTGTGTTCTTGGAGTGTGCTTTTGGCATTTTGGCGGTTAATTCTGTTGGTGAACAGCAGGTTACTGCCAGAAGCACCAAATTCAAATTACATGTCTCTGCAATCTGTTATTTCCTGGCTGACTATGGTAAAATAACCATGTCCCACAAATTAATAAAATAGAAATGAGCGTTGAACTGCCATTCACATATTTGATGGCCACAAACTTTTTCCCATGCAAAGTTGCTAGAGGTCAGATTAATAACGGTTAGGAAAGGGATTCCTGAAAAATAGATCATTTTATTTTCCACAAATGTTCTGAATTCCTTTCACTAAAAATATCACAAGTTATTTTTATATATGCCAGAGCATAAGTTCAGCCGGCGAAAACAAAAGGGAACGGGATGGTTGAAGTATTTGTTATAAATAGTACGACAAGAAGAGAAACATTTGTTTGCATCAGACTAAATCTGCACATTATTTATATTACAGTCACATAAACTCTGCACACTACTTTGTAATCTGGAATCTGATACAGATGCAGCCACCAGTATTAGATCACCTGCATTGGAAAATCTGGGTCAATTTCCCAATAAACTGCAACATTTCTGTGAGATTTCTGCAGCCAGACTAATGGCCCATCGGATTAACACAGCGGGGGTCCCTGCTGTCCCATTCAAACTGAATGGGACTGCAGGGCCCCTTGCTCTGTTAATCTAATGGGCCATTAGGAATCTCACATAAATGTTCAAGCATTTACTGTGAGATGCTTTAGTTTTTACCCAGGCAAGTGATCGGATACTCGTGTCTGCAAATAAATAAATAACTAGTAGACATCTTAAGAGAGCTGTGCATAAACAAATGCCCACAAACCTCAATGAACTGAAGCAACGTTGTAAAGAAGAGTGGGCCAAAATTCCTCCACAACAATGTGAGAGACTGATAAAGTCATACAGAAAACGATTACTTCAAGTTATTGCTGCTAAAGGGGGTTCTTTCTACAAGCTATTGAATCATAAGGTGTACTTAGTTTGTCACACATGGCTTCACCATTTTGGATTTATTTCTGTTAAATAAATCATGACACAGTGTAATATGTCATGTGTTGTGGTTCGCCTGAGGTTGTATTTACCTAATTTTAAGACCTGCCAAGGAACAGATGATTGTTATTATGTCCTGATATGTAAAACCATAGAATTCAAAGAGGGTGTACTTTCTTTTTCACACAACTGTGTATATATATATATATATATATATATATATATATATATATATATATATATATATATATATATACAAACACAGTGTTCGACAAATCACTCAAAAATCTACTCGCCGAACCAAAAAATCTACTCTCCACCTAGTCCCGCCCCCGCCCCCAACTCCGCTTTAAAATAAAATATATAAATAAAATACATTTAATAAATTCCTAGTCAGAACAACATTCGTTTTTGACATAAATGTATTTATTGTATTACATTATACTACAATTAGTCCTTGTTACGTGTGTGTGTGTGTGTGTGTGTGTGTGTATAAATGTTGGATCTAGAAATAAAAGCCAGATGTGAATGACTAGTTTCCTGAACCCCTTAACCAGTGTCTGGATGTCCCCGTTTCACAATATCTAAAGCAGCAATCCCGCCTGGGATCTTACCTGATCCGCAGTCCCTCAATGTCCAGGTACCTCATTCCCGCAATGTTATAAGTTGGAGGGGAGGTGTTTTCTACCTGTCTTCTGGGTTAGAGGGGATTCCGATGTCTCCCGTCTGAAGCTTGATAGTCAAATCTGGAAGAAAGCAGTATAGGTTATTTTGGTGTAGTATAGGACAGTTAAGATATATAGGGTAAATAAGATATCCAGATACAGAGAGGGGAGAGAGAGACAGAGGGGAGAGAGAGAGAGGGGAGTGAGAGGGGAGACAAAGAGAGAGAGAGGGGGGAGACAGAGAGACAGAGAGGAGACAGAGAGAGAGGAGACAGAGAGAGAGAGGAGACAGAGACACAGAGAGAGACAGAGAGAGACAGAGATACAGAGAGAGACAGAGACAGAGGGAGAGGGAGAGGGAGAAGGAGAGAGATGAGAGAGAGACAGAGAGGGGGGAGAGAGAAAGAGACAGAGAAGGGGGAGAGAGAAAGAGACAGAGATGGGGGAGAGAGAAAGAGACAGAGATGGGGGAGAGAGAAAGAGGCAGAGAGGGGGGAGAGAGAAAAAGACAGAGACAGGGGAGAGAAAGAGACAGAGACAGGGGAGAGAAAGAGACAGAGACAGGGGAGAGAAAGAGACAGAGACAGGGGAGAGAAAGAGACAGAGACAGGGGAGTGAAAGAGACAGAGACAGGGGAGAGAAAGAGAGAGGGGAGAGAAAGAGAGAGGGGAGAGAAAGAGAGAGGGGAGAGAGAGACCAGAGACGGGGGAGACCAGAGAGAGGGGAGACGGGGTAGTCCAGAGAGAGGGGAGACGGGGGAGACGGGGGAGACCAGAGATACAGGAGACAGGGGAGACCAGAGAGAGGGGAGACAGGGGAGACCAGAGAAGGGAGACGGGGAGACCAGAGAAGGGAGATGGGGGAGACCAGAGAGAGGGGAGACGGGGGAGACCAGAGAGAGGGGAGACGGGGGAGACCAGAGAAAAGGGAGACGGGGAGACCAGAGAGAGGGGAGACAGAGGAGACCAGAGAGAGGGGAGACAGGGGAGACCAGAGAGAGGGGAGACGGAGGAGACCAGAGAGAGGGGAGACGGAGGAGACCAGAGAGAGGGGAGACGGGGGAGACCAGAGAGAGGGGGACGGGGGAGACCAGAGAGAGGGGAGACGGCATGACTGACTGGGGGGGTGACTGACTGACTGGGGGGGGGGTGACTGACTGACTGGGGGGGTGACTGACTGGGGGGGGGTGACTGACTGGGGGGGGTGACTGACTGGGGGGGTGACTGACTGACTGGGGGGGGCGACTGATTGGGGGGGTACCTCTGGTGTCACACACATGCTCCCATACACACATACACATTCTCCCATATACACATTCTCCCATATACACACACACACACACACACACACACACACACACACACACACACACACACACACACACACACACACATTCTCCCATATACACACACACACACACACACACACACACACACACACACACACACACACACACACACACACACACACACACACACACACACACACACACACACACACACACATTCTCCCATATACACACACACACACACACACACACACACACACACACACACACACACACACACACACACACACACACACACACACACACACACACACACTCTCCCATATATATACACAAACACACTCTTCTGACACAGGGATCGGGGGGAAGTGGGGACATCCCCGCTCCCATCTCCCGCCCCGCTGGCTGAAACAGGGATCGGGGGGAAGCGGGGACCTGAGGGGACATCCCTTCTCCCATCTCCCGCCTTCTGACACGGGGATCGGGGGGAAGCGGGGACCTGAGGGGACAGCAGCCGCTGTGTCCCTGTCTATCACTGGCACTACGTGACACGGCCCCTAACCTATGGCCTGTCCCTGTAGAACCACAAGCTGGGGAATGAGGATCTATCTGGGACCTAAGGGGTTAATGGCCTATCCCGTCCCCCTAGCTCTTCCCGGTCCTGACTCTAACTAACTACTACCACTCGCAGCACTTGCAGTAACGCACTGCCACCTACTTGCTACCTGCAGCTAACGTACTGCACTAAAACTGTGTCTGCCTGTCAGAACTCACGGCACTGACATCCGTGACCCTGACAAGACAGCACACTGACACTAAGGGCCGCGTCCCTATCTTGGGCCGTCCCTATTCAATTACCCACTAACCTAGTGGGTAGTTGGGGCCTACCTGGGGTTTGCACACCTATCTGGGTGCAGGAACTGCACTCGCTCCCCGCACCCTTCCTTCCCTCACAGCTCCCCGGCTCCAACTGACTAGTGTGCTGCAACCACGCGAAAATGTATCTACTTGCCTGCCTGGAGATCCTAAGCCCTATTGGCTCCCTGGCATCACGTGGGCCGCGGAAAGGCTCCTGGGACTCGTAGTCCCTATCTAGAGCCTTCCCTGGTAGGCTAGGGCTTCGCGGGCTTTCTCTACACTGTCCTGCGCCTGCGCAAGCTATCTGGGGCTGCCTCAACCTTTCCTGGGCTGTTCTCCCCCTCGCGCTACTTCTCCCTGGCTCTCGGGACTTCCTTGCGCATGCGCGATAACTGCGCATGCGCGAGTATCCGGGCAATGGCGGTGCCCTCACCGCCCGGCTCCAGGAGCACCGGGAGCCCGGTGACGCGATCGCGGCATTGGCAACTGGCCGCACGCATCCCCGGCAACCCCCGAGCCGGAGCCTGACCGCCCTCACCCCTGCAATCAGCTCGCGGGGCCGCCCTGAGACTCTGCGGTACCCGCAATCGCGCTCGAGGTGAGGGGGGTGCTGACACCTAAGGGAGACCTGGCTACATCCTCCCCCTGGTGAAAAACCCAACGCCCTCGCTTGGGGAACGACATTACGCGACATAATTTTACACAATGAAAAATTGCATTGAATAAAAGGTACACTCAGCAGGGTGACTTTAACCTCACTGAAACATGGCATATCACACCCAACAATACCCGGCGCTAGCTGAGACCATTTGTGGAGTGCCCCTAATGGATCAGATGGGGGTACCTCACTTTTTCGTCTGTGAGCCTCCCCCAGAAAAATTTCTTGGGGAGCACGCTCGAGGGTTACAGTAACAGGATTCTTGCTATTCCCTCCCCCTGGTGGACGGAATAGTAGCATGTCTTTTAACCGGGCCTTTACCCGGTTATCTGCGGCATGGATACGGTAGACCAGGAGGCCAGGACCTTTCCCGCGGTCCACTACTTGGCGAATGGGCCGCTCCATTTTGGCCTGAAAGGAGGCAAATTTCCCTAAATCCTTCTCCATTAAGTCCTTGTCCCTACTTACTTGTGAATCTTCCCTTGGGAAGCAAGCAACTGACAATGTCTCTGTTTCACCCTGCAGGGGGTAAAGGGTAGATACCTTACCACTGCGGCGATTCGCTGTGGCCAACATGTCCTCGGGGACGCTGTCAGTTCCCACCTCGGCTGTCTTGGGACCTGTCCACAACACTTCTGGGACAGTCCACTCACTGTCTTGAAACTCGGGAGCGTGGGATTCCAGTCCTGGGACCATTTGAGGTGGAGCGCACGGGCTCTCACTCAGATCCGGAACTTTAATTCTGGCCTTTTTCACGGTCACCTCCATCGGAGCCTGAGGGGAGTTAGTAGGTTCCTCACCACTCCGCTGGCTTGCGATGGGCTTCTCTTCATCTGGAACACGATCAGACAGGTACTGGCCCACTCGCACCACTGGACAGCTACCTTCTAGGAGAGACACCTCCGCCAGGATGCGATGCCGAGTGGAGCCATTCGCCCTAGTGACCAGACTTAAGGAGCTACCGTGCACCGCGGTCACCTGGAGGCTCACACCCGACACCCCTGGGGCAGTCAACTCACCCTTGTCTTCCTTAGCAGGTACTGATCCCACGTCTGGGACCGATGGTACCTCAGTAGGCCGGACTGGCTGTTGTAGGGCACACGGGCCCTCCACAACCTCCACAGCTGGTTGTTGTTGGCGGGAATCCCTGAGTAACTTCTCCCTGAATACAGACTTAACTTCAGCACAACTCATAGTGATATAGAGGTCAGGCTCCTCCTCCTCCTCCTTTGCATCACCGCTGGGGTGGTTCGCTGGTAGGCGCATCGCCACCGATGGTTCGCTTGGCTGGTTAACCTCAGCTTTCTCTGCGGGTTCAGTAGCACACAGCAGCATGGGTTTTAGAAACTGTGCCTCGCAGCAGGCACACTTGGGACCCCAGGTCTGTTTGCCACCTGGGAAGTCACACTGGTCACAAACACATCTTATACATCCGTCATCAGCCACCACTGCCACCCGGTATTCTATTGGTAGCCTAAAGGGGTTAAAGTCCATACCACCAGATAGATTCAAATCCTTTTGTAGGCACGGGCACACAGGAAAGGGTATCTTCCCTCCTTTTGTCCACCATGCTGCATACAACTGAGGGTGGGTTTCTCTGCATTCTGTACTGTCTTTGGTGGGAACAGCGGTTGCCGATGGCTGTTCACCGTGCTTGCTCCCCCTGGTGGACTGTAAAGGGGGGCACGCTCTATCACTGAGTGACTCGGGCTCTGCACTGAATCACTCACATTGCAGGGGCGGAGCTCTGATTTTCCCGCCAGTCCCGGACAGATTTCTGCAACCTTTTTCTGAACAGCCTGGCAGTCAGAAGCACGTGTGCCATTTTGAGTTGGCGGGAGCCGCCATTTTAGGTGGGACTCACTGTTAGCATTCCCTGCTGCAGGAGCCTCCATTTTAATTACAGTCCTGTTAACTACACTGCAGCTTTTTGCTTAGATCATGAGACAGTCCCCTGCGGAGGACTCAGGTAGGGTTAATACATGGGGAACAGTCTCTAAGCATATGTCACGCGTGGTGAACAGGAGATAGGCAATCCCCCGGCCGTCAGTATCCAGCTTATAGTCTATCACCCGGGCGGTGGCCAATTCCGGGCAAGTTCTTACTTGTGCGTGCATTGTGGATAAGGCCGTATCATTGGATACTCCTGCCACTACAAACACGCGCCTTGGGGATAATTGCCGCGCTAAGGCCCAGTTATTGACGTCTTGCTGTGATGGCACCGACATGATGAAAAATATGAATTGGACAATTTGAAAAAAAATGGAACAGGGCACCCCAGGTCGATCTCAGCAGCGCCTCCAAATGTAACGGGTATTCCCCCCCCCCAATCGCAGATATATTGTGGGTGCAAGGAACATACGGTGTTACCAGGTGTGTGGTGCGTTACCTGTTGACTCACAGGAGGGCTGAGCTTCCGCCACGGGAACCTGGGGCAATTATGATACTATGAGTAACCACTTACTCGGTGCAGCGCCCCCACCTGCGATGGCTCCCACCAGAGGGGGAGTATTTCCTCGCAGGACAAAAACAATAATCACATACACTGTACGTATAATAACCAATGTCTTTTACTAACGTGCAAAGCAAACATGTAACATCAATACCACCATAACAGGTGTCCCTCTCTAGAGGAGACACTCACAACTGCGTCACGCAGGACGCTTTCCCAACACCAGGTGATCCCACACAGTGTCCATAGAATCCCCACCCAATGTCCCGCACTCTGGCAGAGAGAGGCAATGGGTGAATGCGCAGTCACTATTATACTAAGGGCCCGTTGGTGCACTTGTATATGTATAGTACCTGCCGAGCACTCCGGTGCTCGGAGCTGCAACAGCTCCGCAAAGGATCAGTCGTTCTGGGATCCCGTCTGATCCGGTCCGGTGAATCCTTGCTTGGGGTCCCCCAGGGGAAATCCCACCCTGGAGATAGTCTCTGGTCTCTGGGTACCGACTTGAGCCCAAGTCATCTCTAGTGGAGCGCAGCAGCCGCTGTGTCCCTGTCTATCACTGGCACTATGTGACACGGTCCCTAACCTATGGCCTGTCCCTGTAGAACCACAAGCTAGGGAATGAGGACCTATCTGGGACCTAAGGGGTTAATGGCCTATCCCGTCCCCCTAGCTCTTCCCGGTCCTGACTCTAACTAACTACTAGCACTCGCAGCACTTGCAGTAACGCACTGCCACCTACTTGCTACCTGCAGCTAACGTACTGCACTAAAACTGTGCCTGCCTGTCAGACCTCACAGCACTGACAGCCGTGACCCTGACAAGACAGCACACTGACACTAAGGGCCGCGTCCCTATCTTGGGCCATCCCTATTCAATTACCCACTAACCTAGTGGGGAGTTGGGGCCTACCTGGGGTGTGGGTACCTATCTGGGTGCCGGAACTGCACTCGCTCCCCGCACGCCTCCTTCCCTCACAGCTCCCCGGCTCCAACTGACTAGCGTGCTGCAACCCCGCGAAAATGTATCTACTTGCCTGCCTGGAGATCCTAAGCCCTATTGGCTCCCTGGCATCACGTGGGCCGCGCAAAGGCTCATGGGACTCGTAGTCCCTATCTAGAGCCTTCCCTGGTAGGCTAGGGCTTCGCGGGCTTTCTCTACACTGTCCTGCGCCTGCGCAAGCTATCTGGGGCTGCCTCAACCTTTCCTGGGCTGTTCTCCCCCTCGCGCTACTTCCCCCTGGCTCTCGGGACTTCCTTGCGCATGCGCGATCACTGCGCATGCGCGAGTATCCGGGCAATGGCGGCGCCCTCACCGCCCGGCTCCGGGAGTGCCGGGAGCCCGGTGACGTGATCGCGGCCTTGGCAACCGGCCGCACGCATCCCCGGCAACCCCTGAGCCGGAGCCTGACCACCCTCACCCCTGCAATCGGCTCGCGGGGCCGCCCTGAGACTCGGCGGTACCTGCAATCGCGCTCGAGGTGAGGGGGGTGCTGACACCTAAGGGAGACCTGGCTACAAAAGCAAGGTTTAACTTAAAAACAGTGTATATAAGAATGTTATCTGTGACTGAAACACCCCCCCCCCCTGTGTAGTATGCGATTTATGACTTGAGGTGTTAAATAGTCCCTGAATGTTAGTGATGTAAGAGTGTGTGTGTGTGTGTGTGTATGTAAATATAAATTTGTAGAGAGCCCACAGTGTGTACAGCACTTTACAAATGTGTGTGTGGAGTGGGAGTGTATATAAATGGTGTGGGTAGGTGTGGAAATGTAAGAGGCTGTAGCATTACTAAAAGTGTGTGTAGATACTATGTGGTCCCTATTAGTATATAGGGATGGAATTACATAGAGTATTTGTATGTGTAGGAGACAGCTGTGGGTGCATACATATAGCGCAGTATGTATAGACATGGCCTTTACCACTCATGGGAAGAGAGTTCTCTCGTGTCAATAGTGACTCATAAAACTTCGGTCTTGGTTTAGGCCATTGCTAAGTGTTCCGAACAGTTGCATAAATTTTTATTCATGCAACCGTCTCTCTTTCGGTGTTCTAAGATTACCTTTGAGTATGGCTACCTTCAAATAGTACATCTTATGGCCAGAGTCAGATCGACAGGACTCTCTCTTGTTCCGTGTGTGATGCTGTGGAGAATGCAGATTCATTCTCTTGTTTAGCCCCTGTCCCGTCTCACCTATGTAGTAGCAGCCCCCTGGGCATTTCATGCACATGATGAGGTACACGGCATTGCTGGAGGAACAGAAGAACCTTCCTCTGATTTTGTACTCCAGATTCCTGTGTGGTATTTGTATTGTGCCCGCTGTGTGGAGCATTGTGCAGGTTTTGCATCATAAGTCCTGGCCAGGGCTGTCTTAACAGCATTATAGTCCCCCGGGCAAAACAGTGCACTGGGCCCTGCCAGCTCTTAGCTACAAGTCGTAATTTTTCTCCTTCTACCGAGTTAGCGGGAGATTTGAATGTTGAGGCGGGTGATCGGAAAATTTGTGTTAAATACTGGTCTGTGCATAGATTAGCATAGGGCCCCTATGCTCGTGGGGCCCCCGGGCAACTGCCCAGCGTGCCCATGCGTTAAGACGGCACTGGTCCTGGCATGGTCTTGTCCCACATTCAGTTGTACTGTTGGATACTTTACTCCTTACCATCATTTTCTTGAGATTATGAGCTTGTCTGTATGATAATAAGGGTGTTTCAGGGAAGACCTGTTACAGTCTTGTATCTTCCTGGAGAATGGGTTGTAGTTCCCTGGTGATCTTGCGTAGGGCTTCTAGGTGTGGCTTACATGTGACCACCAGAGGTACCCTGTCGCTTGTCTCATTCAATGTACCATCGCCGGAAGAAGAGATCAGAGATCTCGAAAGCTTGCACAAATAAAATCGTTAGCCACAGAACAGTATCGTCTATTCATTTTTTATTATTAAAGCTCGGCTAACACTCTACCGATATCTTTATGTGTGTGTGTGTGTGTATATATATATATATATATATATATATATATATATATATATATATAATACTGAGTTAAGTTATGGTGAGTAAAAAAAGTGACAAAAACCCTCCACAGGAAAGCAAACCATGTTAAAATGGTTTTAGAGGCAAAAAGTGACACTGTGTGCTCATTTGCATGTCATTTCCCAGAATCCCTTGCTGCAGTGGAAGTGCTGTATGCTGGGTGATAATTGGGAAAGGCGGGGTTGCAGACCTGCCTAAGACATGCAGATGAGCATACAGTTGTATTTGTATATATATATATATATATATATATATATATATATATATATATATTTAATACTGTATATATACGGTATATGTATACACAGTTAAATAATAATTTACCCTAATGTAAATATTACCAGTTACTGTAGTCTCTTTAAAATATGTAATAATTACCCAACTATTATATGATAGTTTAATTTTTTTTAAATCACTAGTTTATAGACATCATGAGGAAATGTTACACAGAATGTAATTTAACAACCTTATAGAACACTGTTTTTCTATATCCAAAATGGAGCAAGGAGGAAGGTCCTTTTGGACTTATATTTCTAAGATGATATGGCAATCTGAGTCATATAATCTTAAAAATAACAAATAATTTTGTTCTGGTAGCATTTCACTGATGTATCCAATCTGGGTCGTCATGCTTAAGTATTACATCAATAATGTGAACATATTGTTACTGTCTTTATAGTTTCTATATAAATTGCTATTAACTATATTTCAAATAAGATCATTGCAAAATATCCATGTCAAGCCCATGATTTAAATTCCTACTACTTACGATGCATTATTAACCTGTTCCATTTTTAATAGGTTGAAGGATGACTTACTTGCTGCAAAAAAATGTGCCCGGTATATAGTAAATGACTATTTCCTAATTATCAAAGATGTTGCAGAAGAAGATGCAGGAAATTACACAATAATATTACGATTAGAACAATGGAATGTAACAAAAAAACTAACAGTGACGCTCATTGTTAATGGTACGTACTGTAAGTACATTTTGTAGTGGGTGTACAATGTCATGTATTTTGTTTTTGTATTCCCTCTTTGTACCCTCTAGTTTCTTGACTCACATAAATATAAATGGCTTGCTGTTTATATGCTCCTTCATAGATATTAATTAATTTACATTTTTTTACTGGATATTGCAGTGAAACCACAGATTTATGAAAAATCAGTGTCTTTCCAAGAATCTCACCTCTACCCTTTGGGCAGCAAGCAAACCCTGACATGCACGGTTTATGGTGTCCCTCCTCCTTCAATAACATGGGTTTGGCACCCATGCAGACACAATTATTCCAAAGCAAGGTCAGTTTTTTTTCAGTTCTTTTTTTCATGGTTAATTCTTCTTATGGTTCTAAAAGTCATGCTCTGATGTGCAACCTTCTGTCTGCTGGCAGACTACTTATTGACCTTTTCTGTGAGATAATTAGAATTCTATGATACAATAATAATGCAAATAAGTATGCATAATTTATGGAGTAATTATTTATGTCCCTTACCTTGTCTTTGGTGCAAATGACGCGTCCACTGAATACAAGGTAAGGGACTTTGCATAGGCATCACGCGATCCTCAGCATTTAATTTAAATGCCTTGGGGAAAAGCGCGTGGCCTCTGCAACTGCCGCACCCCTTTGAAAAATGTTGTGCCTTTCCCCAGGAGGGTGCGTCCCCCAGTTTGCGCACCCCTGAACTAAAGAAAAAAATATCTTATCCATAGGGATCAAGGATTATATTTACTGAGTGGTGCTATACCATAGGGTTATTTATCAAAGTTTGTCTGTGTCAAACTGGTACAAACAAAAAGCATAATATTTATCAATTGAAAAGATTTTATTGCTTTTATGGGATTCATTTAAAAAAAAAAAGTCTGGTGCAGTATATTACATAAGTAAAGGGAAGAAGGTCGCTAATTTCTTGCTAATAACATGAGGTTCACTAAATAGGGAACACGTTATTTTTCTTCATATTAACTGCAATCCTCAAAGCTAATGAGATGCAAGAATAACGTGTGTTAGAAAAATGACCATCGTAACATTACCTGGATGAACGGGGATTATCGTAGCATCCACACACATTCATCTTGTGTATATGTTAATAATAATAACAATAATTATAATAGCATGTTCTTGTATAGTGCTGCTAGTTTTACGTAGCGCTTTACAGAGACATTTTGCAGGCACAGGTCCCTGCCCCGTGGATCTTACAATCTATGTTTTTGGTGCCTTAGACACAGGGAGATAAAGTTACTTGCCCAAGGTCACAAGGAGTCGACACTGGGAATTGAACCAGGCTGCCCTGCTTCACACTCTCCATGCCAGTCAGTGTCTTTACACACTGAGCCACTACCTCTCCTGTTGCCAATCATTTGCGCATATAGGGCCATATTCACAAAAGGGTGCTAAAGATTTATATAGATTTTGTCCCATTTCACAGATTATTCGCACCCTTTTCATCATCTGTTCCATATCTTCTGATTATTATGGAATAGTCATTTATTCATACCTAGTTTGGTGCTCTATATATAGCGCCATTTCAGTGACTCTCAGTGCAAGCTCTGTCATCAGATGGAGACATTTCCCAAGTGGATACTTCTCAAGGATAGGCTTAGTTATTTAATTTTAAAGATGGTGGAAGCTCCAGGTGTGGCTCCTTCAGTGGATGATCCCATTGTTGATCCTGCTATCCTGCTGTAAGCATTTCGCAAGAAGGGAGAAATTAATGTCAACTAATCTCGGTTTTGATGATCTAGACTCTAAGGATCTAGAATATCTCAATAACTTGATCTCCTTCATTGAGTAAAGTGATACAATTCCAGAGACTACTCTAAAAAATCAGTCACTTCACACCTAATCAGGAACCATCAGAATGAACAGTAAAACAAGCTATGAAGGGTGGAAATATAGTCCGCCAAAAAACTGAGAACTACATGACCAAAAATCTCAGACTCTTAAATTATAGCAAATGCTATAAACCTCTGGAAAGAACCCCACTGAAAGATTCTCCAGAGAGCTAAGTACTATCCTAAAAAGTGGTCTAGATAACAAAGTTATCAAAACAGGAATTCAAATTAATGAATGTGAGGAATCCCACTATAGTTACCCTCTATAGCATCCCCAAAATCCATAATAAACCCTCTAAAAGCACCTGGTAGACCAATAGTATCAGGTATGGGAAATCTCATAGAAAAAAACAACATCTATATCGATAGGGTTCTGAGAAATTTTGTCACATCCCTCCCTTTTGTATGTCAAAGACACAAAGGATGTCTTCAAGCTTATGTAGGATTTCGACATAGATGTTGATACACTATTAGCAAGCTTTGATGTGGAATCTCTTTACACAAGCATACACCCTGACATTGGCATGATAGCGGTTAAACATTTCCTGTCATCAAGAAGTCTACATTATAAGGCACATAACGCCTTCATCTGTGACCTCCTCAATTTCACTTTAAGGCATACTGTAACTACTTTCTGTACAAGTGCTTTCAACAAATCCAGGGAACAGCTATGGACATTATCTGTGCCCCCACCTATGCCAATTTATATCTCGGCTGGGGGGAGGAGGTTAGCGTTTTTCCAGAGGCCAAACATATTGGTGTATGGATCCGTTACATCGACGATATCTTGTTTCTCTGGGAGCAAAAAGGAACTGAGTTAATGAACATCTTAAATTCAAATAATCATAATTTATAATTAACTACAAAAACCAGTGACACATCATTACATTTTCTGAATATCACCATCACTAAGTCAACTGATGGCCCTCTGATTACCTCTAACTATAGAAAACTCACAGCCAAGGATAGCTATCTTAAAGCTGACAGCCACCACTCACAACCTCTTATTCATGGTATTCCAACTGGCCAGTTCTTAAGGATACATCACAACTGCTCTGACTTTTTAGATTTTAAAAAACACAGACCACGAAAATAAGGTTTTTAAAGAGAGTATACACTAACACCCTAATAAAAAAAAGCGTACCATAGAGCTCTTAAAACCCCTCGTGAAACTTTTCTTGAAAACAAAATAAAAGAGGATATTTGAAAAGAAATCAGATGCATTGTGACTTACGGTACAATAAGCAATGGGGAGAAATTAATATGATCATGAGCAAACATTGGCACAAACGTACTAACGATGACGACCTAAGAAAGGTGCTAAAAAATCGATCCAGGATTGTGTGGAGACGTTATAAAAACTTAAAAGACCTACTGATACAGTCATTTTTCCAGATGGGCAGTGACCGGTAACTGGCTACAAAAGCAGATGAAAAGCTGCTATAAATGGCATCGCTGTAAACTATACAAACGGGTGAATCATCTGATTAACCCTCCAGGCGCTCAGAATATAGCATAGTCCTGCTGGTGAAAGATAAAGTAAATCTTCTAGACCCAGGCTATACACAACCTTAGTGTAATATGAAGAAACATATAATCATTCCCCCCAAGCGGCTCGCCACGATCACTATGAGGTTGGGATATGGGACACTCACGTGTAAGTCCTTGTAGTAGTTAGTAAAGCCTCTGCGGGTCTTCCCAGTATGATATACCTGCTTCTCCTGGCTGAAGTCAGGGTGTCTCTGCTCGTGATCTGTGCTCATCACCGCCAACCCAATACCCGCAGACGCGGAGGGCGGTCACCTGACCGGCGGCCTGAACGGTACTTGCTGATGACGTTACGGCAGACTCGGTGAAGGAAACCGCAAGCCAGCAGGAACTCAGCGTGCAGACGCTTGATGCAGCAATGTGAAGGAACTTCTCAAGGAGAGAAAGATGCGTCGCACAGCACAAAAATAGTAGATGAAGGCTGATGTGGGATAAAAATAAGCTTTATTTGCACAAGGTGCAAGCGAGTCCTCTTAACCTTGTGCAAATAAAGCTTATTTTTATCCCACATCAGCCTTCATCTATTTTTGTGCTGTGCGACGCATCTTTCTCTCCTTGAGAAGTTCCTTGGCATCGCTGTAAAGCCTGTGAATTTGTAGTACCAAGTAAAGCCTTCACCAACTGGGACAATACGAGGCCATACCAACTTCCACAATTTATCAACTGTAAGACAGAGGGGGTCATTTACCTGGCTACCTGCAAGTGTGGCCTAAGGTATGTGGGCAAGACATGCAGGCAGTTCAGGAGGTTTATTTTAGAGCACATTGGTGCTATATGTAATCAACTTGACACCCCTCTGTCACATCACATTAGAGGAAGACATGGAGGTGACCCCAACTTCCTCTGATTCAGGGGATACATCACATGCCACAGAATATTAGAAAATGTAACAGGGACAAGACCCTTCTGCAAAGAGAAGAAAAGTGGGTTTACACACCCTGTCCCCAAACAGTATCAATGAGGATTTTATATATATCCCCTTTTTATGAACAAAAAACCTTTTCACGGTTCGGTTTATTTCCTCTGTGTGCTTCTCGTCAATTACAAATGCAATTAGGCATACTACTACTGAATACACTAGTCTTTGGGTGAACACTGTTCATCATACTAGTTATAGAAACAAGGAAAATATTTAAGGATAATACATTTGTAAGAAACACTTTTAAAAGTGATCATAGCTGGGATCCATGTAGGGTTTTTAGCCTCAGCCATTACTCAGGGCCTCTCTGGTTCCAACGGCAACCACAAAGTACAAATGGGCTATCTGAGACATCACACTCCCACCCCGAAAGAAGCTGTCATGCACAGCAAAACATATGTCGGTTCTGCACTGGCTGTTCTCAATCAGCGGTGTTCATTCCAATGGGTATCTGTAACGTGTCTGCTTATCCTTCGGCAGCAGCTGCATCTAATAGTAGTTATTGAGTGCTATATAGCATTTCTGGTACTGATTCAGGCTTAGATGCAGAAACTAGTTTATCAGAGCTATCCGGCTCACACTACCACTCGATATCTCTTTTCCCCCTCCCCCCCCTGCTCCAGACACTTATGTGAAACAGCTCATCCATGCAGGGAATCTATCCGGTCACAAAATATGGGTCTGCACCGGATGTTTTTCAATTCTCTGGTGTTTATTCCCACGGGAATAAACATGTCTGCCTTTCTTCCACCGGCAGTGTTATCTTTCAGCTAGTAGCATTTGGAGTACCATTTAGCATATCTTGTACTGATCTGGGCTTAGACACAGAAACTAGCCTATCAGAGCTACCCTGCTCACACTACCACCCGATCTCTCCCTTTCCCCCTACCCTGCTCCAGGTATTTACGTTGAGCAGCTCATCTATGCAGGGAATCTATCCACTCACACGGCTGCTATACAGGGGGTTTCAGTCACATGTAACTCTGTACTATATCATCCCGCAGCTCTGCATTCCAAATAGGCAGGTCAGTGTATTTACTTTGAAATAGGTTCATCAAGGCTAGTAACTTGGCACCAAACACAATCAGTAGCCTAAGAGCTGCCATTCCTAATATAATCTGGTACAAAATCTCTGCGCCTAACGGTATATATTTGGCCATAATCATTCTGTCTATTTCACTGAATGTAAGACTACATTTTTTAATGATCAGCATTTTCCCCGGGGCAGGAACAGCATGACTCCTGCCAGTGCATGACTCCAATTCTGGCCTTAGACATTAATAAAGAACCAGAATAGAAGCTGTGTACAATCTGAAGTGGCCAATTGCCTCCTCCTCTCTAAGGCTCTATAATGTTTGATGAGTCTGATAAACTCTGATTGGCCTTGGAGCCAACACTCAACTCACCATCACCAATACCCCCACCACAAATATCCCCAACATACACATCATACACACCACAAATATCCACACCACCAACACCAACATCCTCACTCTCATCTCCAAAATCTGCATCAAAAACACCTCGATCTTGCCCACAAACATGTCTGGAGCCTGACTTCCTTTTATACCTACTAATTGCTTGTCACACAAATATGTGCTTAAATAATTGTTTAACGAGAACACATTGTAGTTATAATAATATGAATGTGGTGATTTCACAACTAGGATGAAATAAGTATATTTCCATTTCAATTAATCCCTTGAGATTATTTTAATAATGTACTTCTTTACTTAAAAGTGATACCGGCGCCTAATAAGTCCAATTAGGTTAAAGTCCTGGAATTCCAGTTGGAATAATTCAAGTTCCAGAATGATGATTAGCAGTTTCTCAGTCTAAGGGTGACCAGATGGAGCTCAGAAATAGAAAGAGCAGTGTCCCAGTCTTCCGGAAAGCCAAAGGATAGCAAGTAGTTGACCCAGTGGAATCCAAGCAGGAGGCAGCATGCGATGACTGGAACAGGAGGCATAGAGTATTTTGCATGCATTCAAAGTACTCTATGCCTCCTGTTCCAGTCATCGCATGCTGCCTCCTGCTTGGATTCCACTGGGTCAACTACTTGCTATCCTTTGGCTTTCCGGAAGAATGGGACACTGCTCTTTCTATTACTGAGCTCCATCTGGTCACCCTAAGACTGAGAAACTGCTTATCATCATTCTGGAACTTGAATTATTCCAACTGGAATTCCAAGACTTTAAACTAATTGGACTTATTAGGCGCCGGTATCTCACTTTGTTTTTTCCATTTCTCTGATTGTACTATCAGCATTCTACCAGGCTGCCCAGCACCCCATAAGGGCTCACCCTCATATAGGGTTCATTGATTGTTATCACCAGATCATTAGCGCTAATTCTACATCACCTTTTTTCCTCTTCTTTACTTAAAAGTAGTATAATACTTATGCACTTAAGGTATGTATTAACAATATAGTGATGTTTCTATATCGCTGTTGTTATCATCATGCATTAGATAATCTTAATTTATCTGGAAGAAAATGAACTCAAGCAGTTAAGTAATTGTGGGGTTAATAGGTGTGTATGTTGGGAGAAATATATATTGATTGGAAGAATTGAAACATGCATGATGGGGGCTGGTAATTAGAATAACTGGACTGAGTGACCTGTTTAAGACAAATAATGATGGGGATTTCATTCCACTAGCTTTATTTACTGAGTTCTTAGTATGATTTTTATGACACCTGTAAGAATGTATGTATCTTGTGTCACAAAATACCTGTCAAGACCTTTTTTACTAGACTAGTATCTTTTAACACATGAACGTAATGACACAATTTAATATGCATCTGTTGCTGTGGTTCAGCCATTTATATTTTCCACCATATATATGTTAGTGTAACATCTTATGTAAGAGTTAATCATACACTCAGTCCATTCATATGGGTTCCACTCACAACCTTCCCTTTTCCATTGTTGGTAGAAATAACGCGCTCCACAGGGTTTGGATGTGAGTAAGGGCAGCTTTTGTCTGGCGCCAAATGTTGTAGGACTATTCCCATGCGTTAACAGTAACGGAGGTCTGAGGATCTCTGTAGTTGGATAAAGGGCTCATTACCATATGATATTTATATGAATAAGCCTAACATGTGTTAAAATGTATGGTTCCCTTATTTTTAAAGGAAATAGCTGAACATTGTAGCACTAAGCACCTTCTGGGATATGCGTTACAGATATTGATACGTTAAACATAAATAATGCCACGTTAAAAATGTATGATCTACCCCATCGTTTGGTAAATAGACCCCATTACGGCCTATTCAAGTTAATTGAATGGCTCTAATGTATCTTATGGCATAGCACCGCTCTGTAAATATGGTGCTAAATGTATTCTTTTCCCATCTGTACTATAAATATATGCTTATAATAAGTTATTAGTCAGGATTTGGGCTCAGGAATATAAGACATCCTGTAAAAATCTAGCCATCTGATTGTAACTTGTCATCTACGTCAAAGGAAATAATTTCTGAGCTGGTGCTAAGGTATTGTACTGATGTCATTTTGAAGATTTTTTTCAATACACATAAAACAGCCCCAAAGAACAGGAAAGACTGTATCTTTAGGCACAATTCTCTGATTAAGGGACTTATTTTATAGCCACTGAAGCGGCTGAGCAGACCGTTTCCAGCTAAAATTATTTCTTGTTGTTACTTGTTACACATTTTAAAAACATTTATAAGCATTTTATCTTAGAAAAGGAATATATATATATATATATATATACAGTGCTCGACAAACCCACTCGCCCACTCGCCAGCTGCGATCGGAAATTGGCTCGTGGCCAGTAACATTTCCCCTGCTCTGCAAAAAAAAAAAAAAATCCCCTGCTCGGAAAAAAAAAAAAAAAATTCCTCTAGCTGATTGGCTGTGACGCGGGATGGAGCTGCCAGGACTTCAAACTGCCCTTCCTTCTCTGCACGGGTGAGGGAGAGGGGTGTGTGCGTGCGTCTGCTCCTCCTCCTCCTCTATACTGAATATCCTCCTGTATAATTGTGTCAGCTCCTGCAATGATCCGGTCATGGAGGATTTTGGACAGATGTTGGAGGTGGGTGGAATGAAATGCAATATAAATACACTGTTTCTCCTTCCCCCCCCTCTCCCGCTGCCCGGGCGGGCTGGGAGGTAATGGCGCGGGTGTTTCTCCTTCCCCCCCCCTCTCCCTCTGCCCGCGCGGGCTGGAAGGTAATGGCGCGGGTGTTTCTCCTCCCCCCCCCCCCTCTCCCGCTGCCCGCGCGGGCTGGGAGGTAATGGCGCGGGTGTTTCTCCTCCCCCCCCCCTCTCCCGCTGCCCGCGCGGGCTGGAAGGTAATGGTGGGTGTTCCCCCCCCTCTCCCGCTGCCCGCGCGGGCTGGAAGGTAATGGCGCGGGTGTTTCTCCTTCCCCCCCCTCTCCCGCTGCCCGCGCGGGCTGGAAGGTAATGGCGCGGGTGTTTCTCCTTCCCCCCCCTCTCCCGCTGCCCGCGCGGGCTGGGAGGTAATGGCGCGGGTGATTTTCCTTCCCCCCCCCCTCTCCTGCTGCCCACGCGGGTCGGGAGATACTGTAGTTGCGGGGGTGTTTCTCCCCCCCCTCCTGTGTGTGTTCCCCCCCCTCCTGTGTGCGTTCCCCTGTGTGTGTGTGTGTGTGTGTGTGTGTGTGTGTGTGTGTGTGTGTGTGTGTGTGTGTGTGTGTGTGTGTGTGTGTGTGTGTGTGTGTGTGTGTGTGTGTGTGTGTGTACACGTGTATATGCAGGACACTAGAGGTACCCCCCCAGTTTGTCACCCATCACACCAGTTACCCAGTCACCCATCCCACCAGTCACCCATCCCACCCAGTCATTAATCCCACCCAGTCACCCAGTCATTAATCCCAACCAGTCACCCATCCCACTCCCCACCCAGTCACCCATCCCACCCCCCACCCAGTCACCCAGTCATTAATCCCACCCAGTCACCCAGTCATTAATCCCAACCAGTCAACCATCCCACCCAGTCACCCAGTCATTAATCCCATCCAGTCACTAATCCCACCCAGTCACCCAGTCAGTAATCCCACCCAGTCACCAATCCCACCCAGTCAGTAACCCAGTCAGTAACTCCACCCCCCACCCAGTCACCCATCCCACTCCCCACCCAGTCACCCATCCCACCCCCCACCCAGTCACCCAGTCAGTAATCCCACCCCTCACCCCCCACCCAGTCATCCAGTCACCCAGTCAGTAATCCCACCCCCCACCCAGTCAGTAATCCCACCCAGTCACCCAGTCAGTAATCCCACCCAGTCACCCAGTCAGTAATCCCACCCAGTCAGTAATCCCACCCCACCCAGTCACCCAGTCAGTAATCCCACCCAACACCCAGTCACCCCCCACCCAGTCAGTAATCCCACCCAGTCACCCAGTCACCCAGTCAGTAATCCCACCCCACCCAGTCACCCAGTCAGTAATCCCACCCAACACCCAGTCACCCCCCACCCAGTCAGTAATCCCACCCAGTCACCCAGTCAGTAATCCCACCCAGTCACCCAGTCAGTAATCCCACCCCATCCAGTCACCCAGTCAGTAATCCCACCCAACACTCAGTCACCCCCCACCCAGTCAGTAATCTCACCCAGTCACCCAGTCAGTAATCCCACCCAGTCACCCAGTCAGTAATCCCACCCAGTCAGTAATCCCACCCAGTCACCCAGTCAGTAATCCCACCCAGTCACCCAGTCAGTAATCCCACCCAGTCACCCAGTCAGTAATCCCACCCAGTCACACAGTCAGTAATCCCACCCAGTCACACAGTCAGTAATCCCACACAGTCAGTAATCCCACACAGTCAGTAATCCCAAGAAGTCACACAGTCAGTAATACCACCCAGTCAGTAATACCACCCAGTCAGTAATCCCACCCAGTCAGTAATCCCACCCAGTCAGTAATCCCACCCAGTCAGTAATCCCACCCAGTCAGTAATCCCACCCAGTCAGTAATCCCACCCAGTCAGTAATCCCAAGCAGTCACACAGTCAGTAATACCACACAGTCAGTAATACCACACAGTCAGTAATACCACCCAGTCAGTAATACCACCCAGTCACCCAGTCAGTAATCCCACCCAGTCACCCAGTCAGTAATACCACCCAGTCAGTAATCCCACCCAGTCACCCAGTCAGTAATCCCACCCCCCACCCAGTCACCCAGCCAGTAATCCCACCCCCCACCCAGTCACCCAGCCAGTAATCCCACCCCCCACCCAGTCACCCAGCCAGTAATACCACCCAGTCACAGTCAGTAATCCCACCCCCCACCCAGTCACCCAGTCAGTAATACCACCCAGTCACAGTCAGTAATCCCACCCCACCCAGTCACCCAGTCAGTAATCCCACCCAACACCCAGTCAGTAATACCACCCACCCAGTCAGTAATACCACCCAGTCACACAGTCCGTAATCCCACCCCGCAGTCAGTCACCTCCACGTCAGTCAATCACCCCCTCTCTGTCTCTCTCCTTCTCCCTCCCTCTCTCCTCTCCTCCTCTCCCCCTCTCTGTCTCTCCCCCTCTCTGTCTCACTCCCTCTCTGTCTCTCTCCCTCTCTGTCTCTCTCCCTCTCTGTCTCTCTCCCTCTCTGTCTCTCTCCCTCTCTGTCTCTCTGCCTGTGTCTCTCTCCCTCTCTGTCTCTCTGTCTCTCTGCCTGTGTCTCTCTCCCTCTCTGTCTCTCTGTCTCTCTGCCTGTGTCTCTCTCCCTCTCTGCCTGTGTCTCTCTCCCTCTCTGCCTCTCTCCCTCTCTGTCTCTCTCCCTCTCTGTCTCTCTCCCTCTCTGTCTCTCTCCCTCTCTGTCTCTCTCCCTCTCTGTCTCTCTCCCTCTCTGTCTCTCTCCCTCTCTGCCTGTGTGTCTCCCTCCCTCTCTGTCTCTCTCCCTCTCTGCCTGTGTGTCTCTCTCCCTCTCTGTCTCTCTCCCTCTCTGCCTGTGTGTCTCTCTCCCTCTCTGCCTGTGTCTCTCTCCCTCTCTGCCTGTGTGTCTCTCTCCCTCTCTGTCTCTCTCCCTCTCTGCCTGTGTGTCTCTCTCCCTCTCTGCCTGTGTCTCTCTCCCTCTCTGTCTGTGTCTCTCTCCCTCTCTGTCTGTGTCTCTCTCCCTCTCTGTCTGTGTCTCTCTCCCTCTCTGTCTGTGTCTCTCTCCCTCTCTGTCTGTGCCTCTCTCCCTCTCTGTCTGTGCCTCTCTCCCTCTCTGCCTGTGCCTCTCTCCCTCTCTGCCTGTGCCTCTCTCCCTCTCTGCCTGTGCCTCTCTCCCTCTCTGCCTGTGCCTCTCTCCCTCTCTGCCTGTGCCTCTCTCCCTCTCTGCCTGTGCCTCTCTCCCTCTCTGCCTGTGCCTCTCTCCCTCTCTGCCTGTGCCTCTCTCCCTCTCTGCCTGTGCCTCTCTCCCTCTCTGCCTGTGCCTCTCTCCCTCTCTGCCTGTGCCTCTCTCCCTCTCTGCCTGTGCCTCTCTCCCTCTCTGCCAGTGCCTCTCTCCCTCTCTGCCTGTGCCTCTCTCCCTCTCTGCCTGTGCCTCTCTCCCTCTCTGCCTGTGCCTCTCTCCCTCTCTGCCTGTGCCTCTCTCCCTCTCTGCCTGTGCCTCTCTCCCTCTCTGCCTGTGCCTCTCTCCCTCTCTGCCTGTGCCTCTCTCCCTCCCTGTCCCTCTCTCCCTCCCTGTCCCTCTCTCCCTCCCTGTCCCTCTCCCTCCCTGTCCCTCTCCCTCCCTGTCCCTCTCCCTCCCTGTCCCTCTCCCTCCCTCTCCCTCCCCGTCCCTCTCCCTCCCCGTCCCTCTCCCTCCCCGTCCCTCTCCCTCCCTGTCCCTCTCCCTCCCTGTCCCTCTCCCTCTGTCCCTCTCTGTCTCTGTTCCTCTGTCTCTGTGTCTCTCTCTGTGTCTCTGTCTCTGTGTCTCTGTCCCTCTCTCTCTGTCCCTCTCTCTCTGTCCCTCTCTCTCTCCCTCTCCGTCTCTCTCCCTCTCCCTCCATCTGTCTCTCTCTCTCTCTCTCTCTCTCTCTCTCTCTCGATCTGGATATATTATTTACCTTATTCTGCTTTCTTCCAGATCTGATTCAAGTGTCACACGGAAGACATCGGAACCCCCCCCTAACCCAGAAGACAGGTAGGGAACACATCCCCTCCAATGTATAACATGGCGGGAATGAGGGTACCTGGACATTGAGGGACTGCGGATCAGGTAAGATCCAAGGCGGGATTGCTGCTTTAGATATTGTGAAGCGGGGGCATCCAGACACTGGTTAATGGGTGCAGGAAACTAGTCACACACACGTAACAAGGACTAATTGTAGTAAAGTATAAATGTACTACAATAAATATAAACTTATGTCAAAAACGAATGTTGTTCTTACTAGAAATTTATTACATTTCTTTTTTTTAAAAACGGGGTTGGGGCGTGGCTATGGGCGGGACTGGGGGCGGGACTAGAGGCGGGGCTAGGTGGCGAGTAGATTTTTTGGTTTGGCGAGTAGATTTTTGGGTGATTTGTCAAGCACTGTATATATATATATATATATATATACTCCACCTACACCTTTTGTAAAGCGCTTTATACACTGTGGGCACTTTATAAATTTATATTTACATACACACAGACACACAGACACACAGACACACACACACTCTTTCATCACTAACATTCATGGACTATTTAACACCTCAAGTCATAAATTGCATACAGCACAGACGGAGGGATAGGCTTCAGTCACATTTAACATTCCAAGATGCACTGTTTTTAAGTAAAATCCCTGTTTGCTTTATTTGTAACATCGCCAGAAGTAGAAGAGATCAGTTTATCTCGAAAGCTCGCACAAATAAAAGCATTTTGCTAGCCACAGAACGGTATCGTCTATTAATTTTTTATTTAATATATAAAAAATAGTATATATATATTTTATATATATAGTCAGATAAAGCAGTTGGCACTCCTGTAGATGCTGGTAGGCTGCAGGTGCGACAGCACTCTGTTAGAAATACTTCAAAAACGTGTATTAGTGATATGAATATATATATATAAATAAAAGCAAAGTTAAAAATAAATACATATTATATATATATATTGAGCATTGGAAAATCCCATTATTTATATTGTTGTAGAAAAAAAACCAGATTAAAATAAGCAAAGTTAAAAATAAATACATATATACACACACACACACACACACACACACACACACACACACACACACACACACACACACACACACACACACACACACACACACACACACACACACACACACACATATTCAGGAAGGTCCCATTCTGTAGGACCGAAACGTTGGGTTTCTGGATGTATTTTTGCTTTCACTAATACACTTTGATTTTCAACATTGAGTGCTGTCTCTTGTTTACCAATCCTTGGAACGGTAACGTATAACTACATTCTCTATATGGGACGTGCACCTGTGGCTTACCAGCACCTATTGGAGTGCCAACTGCCTTATCTGACTATATATATATATATATATATATATATATATATATATATATGTTACCATTCCTGAGGAAGGTCCGTTTTGAAGGACTGAAACATTGGACTATTTGATGTATCACTGTTATCACTAATACACATTTTTGAAGTATTTCTAACAGTGCTGTCTCTTGATTGCCAGACCTTGGAATGGTAACGTATGAATGTGTGTGGTGTGTGTGTGTGTGTGTGTGTGTGTGTGTGTGTGTATATGTATTTATTTTTTAACTTTGCTTATTTTAATCTGTTTTTTTTCTATAACAATATAAATAATGGGATTTTCCAATGCTCAATTTTAAAATAGGAACTGAGAGACATTGGCTTACACAACCAATTCCACATTATTATTGGAACATGACATAGGGTTTTAACAATTAACTAGGTTGCCTTTAATCCTGTTATGTACTTAAGTATTTTACTGCATGTACACTTTTCAAAAAATCTATTTTCCAAAACTATTTAACTAAATGAATAAAAAAAAGAAAAGCTGATGTCTATTTAAATTGCAAGGCCGCTAGGGGATACCGAGCATGCAAGGCAAGTAGCTGTCTAGGGTGCTGAAATATCAGACACTTAAATGATACACACACTTATTAACACTTCAAGGAAAAGTCACTTTACTTTCATCCAATACTTTGTATAAACTATGTATAAATTGATAGAAGAGGGCACTATAATTACAGCAGTTTATTTAAAAGTGTAATTTCTCCTAAGCATTTGTGTTTTCTATATGACACTACTGTATATTGATCACTCTTTAAATATAGGCAAACAAAAATAGTACTTGTTTATGCAGATGTTGGAAACTATCAAAAAATAATCATTCATGTTGGGAAAAGAAAGAATATGTTAATAAATAGAAGTGTGCTTTTCTACCATGGTGCATTGCTGGGAGTGGAATTACAACTAGGCATAGCATGGTAAAATAAGCTCCATGTACAGTAGGTATACTTTTCAATATGTACAGTAAGCAATATCAATATGTTATAAATTACTCATTTAAATATGAATAGCTATGTGATATTATTGAAATAATGTATTTATAGTAATCTAGTTTACAAACCTATGAAAAAAAGGCATGTATTAGTTGGATTTAATAGTAAGACATATGGCTAAAGGCATAGAAAGCAGAGCATTTCCAGACAGAGATTTCATACAACTAAAGAAAGTATAATACTTACATTAACAAAGTTAAGAAACCAAGATCATTAGCAACTTTCATTCTGAAGGAATACGGTATTTATCACACTAAACTGCTGTGATGCAGATTACACAAATATCTGCCACAGGGTTGACACTCTGGGAGAGGGGGAGGAAGCAAAATGAATAATGATTTACAGTAGATAGATTGGAATGGTCAAGAGTGGGACAACTTCAATTTAATGCCAATAAGTGCAATATATTGCACATGGATCACAAGAATCCAAAATCAGAATACAGGATCAATGGCCCTATAATGACTATAGAGGGAAGGAACCTCATTATTAAGGGAGTCATTATTTCAGCTTACTTAAAAGTAGGCAATCAATGTAACAAAGTTAGGTTGTACAATAAGAGGTATTATCAGCAGAAAGAGATTAGTAGTAATACCACTTTTTAGATCATTGGTGAGACCTCGTCTAGAGTACTGAGTTTAATTCTGGAGATCATATCTCCAGAATAGGTAAATTAATTGGAGATTTTGCAAAAAGGGCTACTAAAATTATGCCTGATCTACTGCACAAAACTTGTTAGGAAAGACTAATGGGCCTTACTATGTTCATCTATTACATAAGGGAGAGTGGGATATGATGCAAACTTTAAAGTACATGACGGGTTTCAGCAAAGTACAAGAGGGAAACATGTGTAGGAGAAGTGCTAGAACAAGAGGTCATGCCCTGAAGCTGGAGGGTTGCAGGCTCATGGGATATGTGAGGAAGTACTTCTTCAGGGAAATGGTGGTGAATTTGTGGAATAGCCTCCCAACAGGTTCATGGGGTCAGTACAAATATAAGATATTTCAATAATGCTGGGGATAGACATAAGAAATAAAACCATGGATCAAATAGTGCTGTCAAAACCTATATTTGTATGGGTCAATGTATCAACGCAGTAGTGATGCAACGCACTAGCAAAAAGATTGCTCCAAAATGTACTGTAGCTAAGAAAAAAAATCCTATTGCATATGGTGCAATTGTTTGCCCCAGATTTCCACAATTGTTGCCTTAATGCATATCCTGAAAGTTGCTGCAGTTCTTGCCAGCTTTGATTTACGGTTGAAATCTGGTGGGTGAAAGTAGGAAAAATCAGCGGCTTTGTGCATTTTCTTATCACTTTTTCTCCGCATCAAAAAAATCCACCAAGTTTTAAGGGATGTAAATATTCCCCCTTAACAACGTGTCACATTTGTTAACAAGTTTCATTCATTTCATCCAATAACAATGCATTACATCAAAGAAAGCATTGCATTAATACAACGCTTTACCTCTTAAAAGTTTAAATCAGACTGAGCAGCCTTGCACTTAACTTTAGAGGCAAATTCATTGTTCAGTTCTACTCTTAACTTGTTTGAAAGTTTATTAATGACATTTCACCAGAAAATATGTTGTCAGGAAAGTGGACGTGAGTCAGGTTAGTAAACCAAACTGTGCCATGGAAGGAAACTTGTGCTGTATATTTATTGCTGCTATACTGTTTACTATGCGCTACAGCTCTATCATGAAGGTCATTTATAATGCTGCATTAGTACTGTATACAAATGTCATGTAGTACACGCTTGCCCCGGAAACTTTTGTCATTTAGTAGTTATAATTATAACATTCTATTGTGTTTGGCATGCTGTCTGCAAATGGCAGCAGAAGTTTAAAAAATTGCTAAGAATATAGGGAATGAAAGAAGCGGAGCAGCTCGAAGACAGTGTTAAAGCAAAGGTTGATAACAGTGGCCTTGTCCAGAATAGGCCATGGGAGTTTTCTTATCTCCCTTTGGCAGGAGGTGCTTTGTGCTTCCTGTGCGAAATCAGGAGCGTACGCTGCTTTCCTCTTGTTGTTTGGCTTCCTTCTCTATACAAGACTGTTCCCAGCACTGCTGTTATCTTTGCATCTTCAAACATGGCACAATTTACTTCCTTAAAAGCTTTATGTATTCTTAAGGGCCGAGCTATATCCCCCATCTCCTTCAAATTCTTTGTTAACTCCTTCAGTGACAATGAACTTATCATGATGGCCCTTTATCACTAAATGGGTTAAGCAACTTTACATTCAATTTCCATTCCCCATCCCCCCCCAAACAAAATAGTGAAAAAAAAGTAATTTCTGGAGGAATAGACTTTGACAGAGTAACCATTTCCCTGCAGAGAGCTAGCAATGCAATGCGTTGCTGGCCTCTCTGGCAGCAGAAGGGTTAACACATCGCAAGATCCCAAGTGTAGAATTCCTCCAAGGCAGGGATGGGCAACACCAGTCCTCAAGTGCCACGAAGATGCCAAGTTTTAAGGATACCCCTGCTTCAGCACAGGTGGGTCAGTCAAAGACCACCTGTGCTGAAGCAGGGATATCCTAAAAATCTGACCTATTGGTGGCCTTTGAGGACTGGAGTTGCCCACGCCTGATCTAAGACCTTTGAAAGAAATGATTGCGGGAGCTGTAAGCTTCCTGTTACTATGCAAAGCCAGATTTACGGCTTTCTTCCTCTCCTCCTCCTTTTCTTGGTTTCTAATATTAAAATAGAAATGATGACTTCTGCTAAAGTCTATTCCTCAATTAATGGTAAGAGAAAGAAAAACACGGGGCGACAGTCAAGGACAGGCTGGCGGAAAGTCGGAAAATAAATATTCCCAAATCATTTTTTTTTTGGCGTGCAAAGTACACTTAACCTGCTCACTGCCAGAAGTGGCAGCAATGCATTGCAGCACAGAGGGAGTTTAGCTACATGCTAATGAACATGGTATAATGCGAATGTACTGTACATGTTTAATGGTTATGCTGTTCATTTTATTAAAATATATCTATTGTTATCTAGATTTTAATTTGATAGTAAAATACTTTTATGTTAGTTAGTCACCTCAATTTCTAAGATGTATTAAGCTGTAGGTTCTTTGGCACTGGTAGACAACAGGGGCAGTGCAAGAGAATGGTTACCTTTACATAATACCCTCTCTCAGTGCTAGTCCAATGAGGAGTGATGGTGACTAATTTCTAGAAGTGCTATAGCAATATGACGATTAAATAAGACAATTCAAGTACAAAAAGATTGGTGCTACCATCCCTGAATTCCTATTACAGCATGTGATAAACTTGCCACAACTACTATCTTAGGTATGCAAAAGTGTGTACAGACATACCCCACATTAACGTACGCAATGGGACCGGAGCATGTATGTAAAGCGAAAAGGTACTTAAAGTGAAGCACTACGTTTTTCCCACTTATCGAGCCGGTATTGCTATTCATCACGTGCAGACAGGCGCATGCGTGAGCTGCCATTTGCCTATTGGGTGATATGTCCTTACTCGCGAATGTACTTAAAGTGAGTGTCCTTAAACCGGGGTGTGTGTGTAGATAGTGGGGTCCCATGTTAGTCCATAGATAAAAACCATTTCTCGTTAAAAAGAAGATGACGGGGCCTATGTATAAAGTGTCAAAAAAAGCTATTTTGTCATAAAAAGTGACGCACAGAAGAGTAACAGATTCATGCGTCTTGGTGCGCCAATGTGTAAAACCGATCGATTGTGATGCGTTGTGTGGCATGGGTGTCACCTTTATCTTAGAGGCTAGCGTTGCACACTTATGCAAATTACATGTATTAAAATAATTGGAAGCATGCACCACTTTACTGCGCCATAAATGCATACAAAAAAGTCTTGGCGTAAACTGCAAATGCAAATAAAATGCAAATTATTATTAATGCATCCAACATGATGCACATTATACCAAGGGTAGTGGCATGCACTCTTTCCATTTCTTTAAAATAAATATATTCTTTACATATAGCCCCCCCCCCCCCCCCGGTATCTTGTAATACTGTAGCAAACTGATGTTACAAGAGAGTAGCAATCTTTCAGGACCACTAAAGTCCCTTCTCCAGACTGATGTTACAATGTAGTGCTGAGTCTAAGAAACCATTGTAAAACATACTATTATACAGTATATAGAACATTTAAAAAGTTGATATCAATATACATGCAGACCTATCCAGTAACCATAAGGCACAGTATAACATATTTGTTGGATTATTATAAAGACCGTTCTTAATCTCCTGGAACAACCTGCCACTCTTTGAATGATTATATAATGCTTGAGAATCTTCATATTAAGGTATCTTAGATCTGATCTCATGTATTAAAAACGATAGAAATAATTATTAGTTAAATTACTAAACGTTTTGAAATGGGAATATGCCCCTCTCTCTTCATTGCCTCTATATATTTCACTGGCATGCCCCCTTCCTTTTCTGCGGTGCAAGTTTGGACCACCTGATTTCTTCCTACTTTACCATGAATAGGCCCTCATTATCTTAGACATAGATCTAAATACAGGGATGTAAGGACAAAATGTAATCCTAAATAAGGATGTCACATTGCCACTACTAGTCTCTGGTCAGTTATGCACCAATACATAAATAATTTTTTTCTGATAAAAATTATATTTGTATCTCATCAAAGAGGAATCATTTGAAAACCTTTTCTTTCCTAGTAGCAGTGTTAATCCACTTGGAATAGTAATACTTATTTTGGACAAGTAAGTATTTGTAGGACAATCTTTCTAGAGTTATGAGCTTTTCTTCCGGGCACACATTACTGATCAACAAGGTTTTTCTAAACTTGCAAAGAACCCATAACAACAATAATAATAATAATATTAATAATAATAATAACAAAAGCATAGTAACAGCATGCCAAAGTATAATGCATGGTGGGTGGCATGATGGTTTTATATTTATTTGAATAACTTTGTCTAGAAATTATTTAACTAAACTATAGAAACTGACATTGTAGAACTAGCAAATAATTGCAACACTGGACACAACAGTATACCATATGCAGCAACAGTATACCATATGCAGCAACAGTATACCATATGCAGCAACAATATACCATATGCAGCAACAGTATACCATATGCAGCAACAGTATATCATATGCAGCTACAGTATACCATATGCAGTAACAGTATACCATATGCAGCAACAGTATACCATATGCAGCAACAGTATACCATATGCAGCAACAGAATACCACATGCAGCAACATTATACCATATGCAGCAACAATATACCATATGCAGCAACAGTATACCATATGCAGTAACAGTATACCATATGCAGCAACAGTATACCATATGCAGTAACAGAATACCACATGCAGCAACATTATACCATATGCAGCAACAATATACCATATGCAGCAACAGAATACCACATGCAGCAAGATTATACCATATGCAGCAACAGAATACCATATGCGATTATCATAGTGGTAACATTTACATCCAGTTTTGTGACTTTACTAATGTTACTTTAGGATAACAGCTGCTTTGACAAACAGAATAAGAAATTGTAAATACGCAATCATTTCCTTTCACCTTTTCCAGTGAGCATATTTGAAAAGAGGGTGCCTTCTGGTAAATTACGCTGAGTAGTTTTCAAGCAGAAATCCAATCTGTTTTTTAAAATTACAGTTTTGAAGCACGGGGTCTCCGGAGCTGAACCATGTTCATTTCAGCTCCAAGGACCCCCTGCTTCCATAGATACTTATCTCCGAAGGGGGTGCCAGTATCACCTGAAATTTGCTACAGTTTAAAGCCCCCGGTCACATGAGCCAATAGGAAGCCACACTGGATTACGTCACGGCTTCCTATTGGCCCGCAGGGCCCGGGAGCTCTGAAAGCAGCCATATAGTGAACCCTGGAGTGACTACCAGCACCCACTATGGAGGTAAGTACCTCTGGAAACAGGGGATCCCCGGAGGTGAAGTTAATGGGGTTCAACTCCGGAGGCCCCTGCTTCAATCCTTAATAAAAAAAAACAGATTAATTCTTTTAACGCTTGTATTGCCTCTTCAAAAGTTATATGTCCATTTGTAGGAGAAACACTCTTGTTCAGCTTATAGTGAGTGGGATGATGCAAAACAAGTGAATATTTGGATAGCTTGGAGGAAAAATTTGCTGTTCTAATGCACTCAGAATCCCATAGTTATAATAAGTTCAAAAAGAAGATTCTAAAACAAAACTTTTAATGATGTAACTACAATTATAGGCTAAAGCAGTAAAATTCAGGGCATTATTGAAATCCCTGCTCTCTGATTAGTTAAAATTCCAGGCATTATCCAATCAATAATGGGCTGGAATTTTTGGCACCCTGCCAAGTTTTTCAACCAATCAGCTTTCAGTTCTCATTAACAAAGAGTGATATCAGCTCTTAGACAGGGGAGGTGATTGGACAGGAGGCAGCAGCAAGGCAGTGACGCCTCCCCCTCCCTGCCTGAAGAGAGCTCCGCACAGGAGAGTGAGGGGAAAGGTCTGTGTGTCTGCTGTGTGTTTTGTGGGTGTAGAGGGGGCAGCAGAGTCTGTTTTGTTGGTGTGTGTGTCTGTTGTGTGTGTGTTTTGTGGATGCAGAGGGGGGTCTGCAGTGTGTGTTTTGTGGGTGGAGGATGGGTGCAGAGTGTTGTGTGTGTGTGTCTGCAGTGTGTGGGTTTACAGGGGGAGCTGCTGGTGTGTGTTTTGTGGATGTAGAGGTGGCAGAGTCTGTTTTGTAAGTTTGTGTGTCTCTGCAGTGTGTGTTTTGTGGGTGCAGAGGGGGGATACTGTGTGTGTTTTATGGGTGGAGGAGGGGTGCAGAGTGTTTTTTGTGTGTTTGTCGCTGCAGTGTGTGGGTTTACAGGGGGCTGCAGTGGATATAGAGGGGGGGCTTCTGGCGTGTTTTGTGGATGACAGGGCGCAGCTGTCTGTTTTGTTGGTTTGTGCGTATCTGCCGTGTGTTTTGTGTGTTTAGAGGGAGCTGCAGTGTGTGTCTTCAGTGCGTCTAGAGGGTGGAGGAGGGCTGCAGAGTTTGTTTTGGTGTGTGTGTGTCTGCAGTTTTGTGTATTTACAGGGGGCTGCAGTGTGTTTCTGTAGGTGTAGAGGGGGGGGGGCTGCTCTGTGTGTGTGTGTGTCTTCTGTGTGAGTTTTGTGACTGTAGGGGGTGGAGGAGGGCTGGAGAGTGTTTTATGGGTGTAGGGGGGGGGTGGAAACTGCAGAGTGTGTTTATGTATATAGAGGGGGGTTGCAGAGTGTTTGTGTGTATAGAGGGGGGCTGCAGAGTGTGTGTATATACAGGGGGGATGTGTGTATGTACAATTTCCATTTAATAAACGTGCAGTAAAATAATGTAGATGATCATGCTGATAAAAATCAATATGACTAAAAAAGTGTCTACAAAAGTGTCTATCTTTTTATGAAAAATTAAAAATAAATAACATAAGCCTACATTTAGCCTACAATAGTAATAATCCCCTCAGAACAGGGCATTACTGGCCAATAATGCCCTGGCTGGGTTAAAGTCCTTCGGCTTCGCCTCGGGCCTTCATCTCTTCCAGCCAGGGCATTATTGGCCAGTAATGCCCTGTTCTTCTGGGATTATTACTTAAATATACACACAATGAATTTGTGCTTACTATCATGTGGAAGTTATGTACCAATTTATCTTATGTGGAAAACGTGTACTGTTGTTTGGCTAACAAATTACATTTATCAAGGAATTGGTACAATTAGATTTTTATTCTTTGATAAATCTGGTGCAGATTTTGTTTCCACAGAATTGCTCTAGTTTTCCATCTAGAAAACATAGAGTAGGTAGGTACAGAACATGGCATCGATAGCTATTTTGTGATATTTAGGGACTAGTATGATAACTAAGTGGGAGTATTTGAAAGCATTTATAGTAGTATACTTTTCTCACGGTGTAAAACAAAATAGATTTAAAAGTAGTCTTTGGTGAAATCTATCAGGGTTCAAACTGTTCTTTGTTGTAATTTTGGCCCCTTTGTGAACAAAATGTATTTAATTGCTGCTGACTCATGGATTGAGGTGATAGCACTGGGAAGGATTTCTCACTCCATTCATACGTGAATCCAGACATAGACAACTCCTTCCTGGTAACTTCATTGTGCTTCCACCGGAATCCCAAAGGAATCATTGGGGAATTTCCATATAGTTTCCCCTTTCATAAATTCCATTGATCCTTTGTGCTGACTGTGTGCATTTAACAACCAAAAGGTCATAAACTATAGATGTTAAGTGTTCCCCAGCCAATGCTATAACAGGTTATTGAATCTAATGAGTGTTAATTAAGTAATAATCCCCGAAGAACAGGACATTACTGGCCAATAATGCCCTGGCTGGAAGAGTTGAAGGCCCAAGGCGAAGCCGAGGGACTTTAACCCAGCCAGGGCATTATTGGCCAGTAATGTCCTGTTCTTCGGGGATTATTACTATTATAGGCTAAATGTAGACTTTTTGTCATAAATAATAGACACTTTTGTATAGTTAAATAGATTTTTTTATTAAAATAAAATGGTAAATACATGAAACCACCTCTATATACGCTTAGCTGCAGATATCTATATCCACACACTGCCGCCCCCTCTGTGTACACACATACACACACAGCAGCTCAACACACACACACACACACACACACACACACACACACACACACACACACACACACACACACACACACACACACACACACACACACACACACACACACACACACCACACACACCACACACACCACACACACCACACAGCACCTCTACACACACAGCACCTCTACACACACAAACACACACCACACACACAAGCACACACTCTAGACACACAGCACTTCCTCTACACTCAACACAGCACATCTACACACACACACAACACAGCAGCTCTACACACACACAACACAGCAGCTCTACACACACACACACACACACACACACACACACACACACACACACACACACACACACACACACACACACACACACACACACACACACACACACAAACCCTGCTGCTACACACACATGCTACACCCATAAACACTGCTGCTGACACACACACACACACACACACACAGTAGCTCTATACACACACACACACACACCAGCTCTACACACACAAACTGCTGCTACACATACAACAGCACATCACACACACACAAACACTGCAGCCACAACCAAAAATGCAGCCACTTACTAAACTTTGCACTCTCCCCCCCCCCCCCCACCTCTACACACAACACAGCACCTCTACACGCACCCCCCCCCCCCACACACACACACAACACTGCACCTCTATACACAACACAGCACCTCTACACACACAACACTGCACCTCTATACACAGCACCTCTACACACAACACAACACCTCTACACACACAAACTGCTGCTACACACACATGCTACACCCATAAACACTGCTGCTGACACTGACACACACACACTGGAGCTCTAAACACACACACACAGCACCTCTACACAGATATACAATACAACAGCACAGCACACACACACACTGCTACTGACACACTCAAACACAAACTGCAGCCACAAAGAAACTGCAGACGGCCACTTACTTCTTTGCAGACTCCCCCTCAATTCAACTGAATCTGATCAGAAAATCTCAGTCAGCTCGGGAGAGGGAGGAGTCAACCCGTGGCTGATACTTCCTGACCAATCCCCTGCCCTGTCTCAGAGCTGTTACTTCATTCAGACGAATCACCTGCCCTGTCTCAGCTGTTCTGAAAGCTGATTGGCTGGAAATAAACACATTGAAAACTACACATTGCAAGCTGCTTAAATTCCGGGCATTACTGATTGGATAATGCCCGGAATTTTAACCAATCAGAGAGCAGGGTTTTCAATAATGCCCGGAATTTTACTGCTTTAGCTTATACTTTGAAACAACTTGTACAAGCAAAGAACAACTCTTTATTTGAGCTATTGTTAGCACTAATAAAGTATACTTGATTTATGCAAATTGTGAGCAAGCAAAACTAGTCATTAGACAAGGTTTTTACATGCAGTATTTATAACTAGCAAATAAAGGCATTATCTCAGGTTAGTGTGTTTTGTCCTATTACTATTATATTGCAGGTACTTACAGGCAAAATGGTAATAGCTTGTGTAGTATATCTGTATATCATGTTCCTGATTATTGATAGCTTGCTTGTATGCAATATATTTCATCAGGGGTAGTTTGATAATAGTCGCCTACCATTGTTAAATAGTGTATGGTTGACATAGTAACACCTAGGCTCAATCAAGGCAGAAACATACAGAACACCTACAAGCTCAAATTGAACCCCCAAAATACCCACAACATATATATAAGCATATAAGTTTCACAGAGGAGTGCTACTGAGCATGGCAATTTATATTTAAAACCAGAGACATAACATAAAACACAGACAAAGCTCAGTGCACATCCAGAAAAACGTATATACGGTACAGTGCCTAAATATACATGTATAAATTTCTAATAAATAAAATGGTCTTTTAGTTTAACATTTTGGCCAAATTGTTGTAAGCCCTTGAGCCAAGCTTCACGGCAGACCACGTTTCAAGGGTCCCTACACTAATATAAATTCTTAATAACATGTGCATTGCCAGGAAGAATGATTTATAATAAATCTGTCAATATGAGTTGCAAAAGTTCTAAGTCTGATTGAAGCTTTTATTAACCTGTACATTACCAGGAAAAGCACTCTGTAATAGATTTGTCACAATCACACTGCATGCAGGCAAGTTCCCCTGATAGTTGGAGATGCCATGGAGTGAGCTTTTAACCATTTAAATGTGGGAGGGAGTGAGCTTCAATTGGATAGGAGGTTGCCACCCTCCAAAACAGCCAAGACTAGCTGCACAAGAATTATAAAACATACAGAACACCTACAAGCTCAAATTGAACCCCCAAAATACCCACAACATATATATAAGCATATAAGTTTCACAGAGGAGTGCTACTGAGCATGGCAATTTATATTTAAAACCAGAGACATAACATAAAACACAGACAAAGCTCAGTGCACATCCAGAAAAACTTATATACGGTACAGTGCCTAAATATACATGTATAAATTTCTAATAAATTAAAAAAAAAAAAAATGGTCTTTTAGTTTAACATTTTGGCCAAATTGTTGTGAGCCCTTGAGCCAAGCTTCACGGCAGACCACGTTTCAAGGGTCCCTACACTAATATAAATTCTTAATAACCTGTGCATTGCCAGGAAGAATCAAGGCAGACCAATAATATATTAGACCAATATATAAAACAATGGGTACTGTGTTCTATACTATATGTGCAGGTCAAGACTTTAGTACTCAACATGAAAGTTTACAAATATATAAAAAGAGGAATTACTGTATATATATATGTAAAAAAAAAATTGAACATACAAAGGTATAAATTTAAAATAAAATAAATATATTTTTATATTTCTATTCATGTTTTTTTTATATATATAATCCCTCAAATATTTTATCAAAATACAGAAAATATTAAATAAAACAAAAGAGAAACTAGGTAAACACTTTTAGTAAATCAGTTTGAGGATGTAGACAACTATGTGGATCCTAAATATATTGATTTTAATTAGTAGATCTTGCCGAAAGAGCATCAATTTCTTATGCTACAGTATCTCTTGCAATTAGTAATACATTTAATTTGAACACAACAATTCTTCATACAATAGATGTAGTTTGTATATGACCTTTCTTCTGAAGATGTTACTGTCATCACCACCTTTTAAATACTGTATGCAAGAAGTCTGACAATTAATATTTGATCAGAAATTACAAGACAAAATCGTTAGTTCTGTTAGATCTTTGCAAAACAGGTTAAAGTTGTTAGAATGCATTGGTACAATTAACCGTTTGCAAAGTTACTCATCATCTACAGTATAATGATAGCATTAGTCAACATAAGCATGGTTTACTAATGGTTTAGCACATTTAATAATGTATTTAGCAATATGTAGTTATAACACATATAATGTTATTGAAACTTGATATTTTATTTATTCTAGAGTACAGTATATAGCTCGTTTGCTTGTATGACTGTTAGTGAAAAGTAGTGTAAAACAATCTTCTTCTTTTCTTTGTACAGGTGCGACTCTCGCACAAACGACAGCAGAAATTCCTATTTGAGTGTTGCAAGCAACAGCAGCAGTTTCGGAAATAGGATCCAGAGCATCATAGAACGCACACAAATGATTGAAGGAAAGAACAAGGTACAGCAGCAATCTCACCTCTCCAAAAACTGTATATAATATCCTATGTTTCTATATTTCTGCCATTCCTGAAGAAGCCTGGGAGGTTAAAAAAATTGTAACATATCAACTGCAGTATTTATTGGTCTAATAAAAGGTGTCACACTACTGTACCTTCTTCTTCTACCACCTTTGTTATATTACTACCTAAAACAATATACTTGTGTGTATATTTTACAGTAACTAGCAATTGATGTGATGCAGGTTACTTGCATGAAATCTAAGTACTTCTTAATGTATACTGCAATTCAAGGGATCTATGCGGATATGTATCAAAGTTTGGCTTCAAAATTAGGGCAGAAAACAGCTCCAGAGTTGTCAAATAAAAGAAACTCCATAATTATGTAACATAAATAAAGGGTGACTAAACGCTCCATTTTCTGCTTGCATTTTTGTCAACTGTAAGAAAGCGTTTCTTACATACAGTATGACACAAATTAGTAGCCCAAAAAGTTTACACTACCTCTGATACAAGATAAAAAAGAAACGCACGGAGATGTAGAGTTTGATACATCTCATTAACATCTGTGCTGTGCGGCATGTACTGTAACTTCTCCATATCTCCTGCTGTTGACACTACTCAAATTGCAATCTGGAGCCCCACGGTGCACAACGTAGAACAAAGACCTTCATACATTGATGCAAAGAAACAAGATACAAATGCTGCAATTTACTCCAGATTTGCCTCGATTAAGCTATTATAAAATATATTAAATGTAAACAAGCAAAAGAAGCGCATGCACCATAGTACCACACAACTTTATAAAAAGGCGATAAGGTGCACTCACAAATATGACTGGATTTGACTAATACTAATCGTAAAATAAAAAAAATACATAATTATATTTAATTTAAAGTGTATGAATTAGGTATGCTACACAACCTACTAAAAGTCCTTACAGACAACGAACTACTGTGTGCACCATATGTAAAAAGTCCCATAACTAACTGGATACACAACACACACATTTCGTACTTCTTTTTAGCCCTTACATTTTGAAGCAATAAACCATTGCAAAGATAATTAGTACATGGGCCCCTATATGTTTAAGGTAAAACATTTCTATTGATTTTAGTGGGATGTTCTTTGATACACCTGCTCCAAAATTGTACCTCGTTTGTCTGATAGATAGACCCCAATAAATGTATATTAGCAGTATCATATCACACTGAAAAATACAATGTAAACAGTGCGTGTCAGAATGTTACTGAAAGATAAGTTTGATATGTATAATATATTTATCCCAGGCTATTTCTGCAGGGGAACAGAGTTCAACAATTTGTTCTAAAGATCAACAAAAAACTCAAATGACTAGAAATGTGGCTGGGATAGTGAGTGGGGGGTGTCCCGTGCTTTTTCTGCTACATGTTCTTACTAGGGCTGGATTCTTTATTGTTATTATAAATAATTGTTTCCAACGCAAACAGTTAAAACGTTTCCCCCCTACAAAACTGTTACTTTATCAATTTAGTAAATCATAGTTTATAGATGGAACAATTGTTCTCTATTTTCCACCAATATGTAATTGCATTATAATTCAGTTTGTGTATTAATCACATTGTTGTATGAGAACATCTTGGAGAGACAGGGATGACACTCACCCTAAACAACTATGTTGACTGCTAGATAAAAGTAATATCTTTATTATCCCTTTATTTTAAAATGTTCTCCATTCTGAATGTTGATAGCTGCCACTTTTTGTTAATTTTACTGTAGTCACAATTGTGACCTTTTCACTCTCGACTGTCTAACCTTGAATTCATGTCGTTTTGAGTACAGGAAACATGTCTTATTATTACTTACTAGTTGAAGCCATAGAGACATGACGACAAACTGCTTTAGCAACATTTCCGCTAAGTGCTCTTTAAACGCACGTTGAGAAACCTGAGATGTATAATTAAAACAGTCAATGTCACAAGTGTTGATACTTAGTCATAAAATATCAACTTCCACTTTTCTTCAATGATTCAGTTCCCACACCCAAGCCATTTTTATTCTCACGTTTGAATTCCGTATTCATCGGCTCACTTTTTCACACAAGCTAATTTTAGTATCGAGTCAATACGTGACCAAGGGTGTAATACATATGGTGCAGCTACTGTCAATCAGCGAATATGTCCCATTGTTGGTATTCTACTTCAGATGGTTAAAGCATATCTAGTCAAAGAACACCACTTGCATGCTGGCATCAATTATTGCTCTGTAAAAAACTGTGCACCTTGTATACATTCTCATTGAGTACAAACCTTTAGAATGAAGCATAAAAACTTTAATGCACATATCACCATCTCAGCACACACACGTTCTTAACCTCTGTGCTTAGTTGTCACTAATATCTAGAATGGATGAGAATGGCTCATACTGTTTTTGTATCACTCCAACTATACCCTCAGAAAAATCCCCTTTCTCTATACTTACGGTTATGCTTGGTGCTACAGCACAATTTTTATATCAGGGCTCCACTGCATGTGTATTATTTATGTCCTCACAATGTATGTAAAAAATCTAAAAAATAATAATAGTGGGTATAATGACACAGATTCATAGAATACACATGATAGATAATACAACTGTAAATAAGCTTCTATTTTGCAGACGTTGACATTTAAAAAAAAAAAGAAGAAACATACATCTTAATTCCATTAAATAAAGACATTTAGGCCGAGATTAACTAAACTGCCATGTGGGAAATCGCATCTTGATCTGGCATTAACTGACATTTAAATCACATTGCGCCTAAGTGAATTCTGGCCTGAGGGCTTTATTTACTACTGTCAGTGATACCGAACCATAATGCTCTTAATGGGCCATTGCCACATGGCTTAGCACTGTTCAGTAATGGCTCTAACTGCTTTGCAGAATCAGAAATGTGTGAGCATTCTTTTCACCCAATTCAATTCTCTGTGAAACGTTTCCCCAGCCTCCAAGTGATAATAATGTTGCCAAATGAGTAAACGTTCAGTGAAATATTGCCCAACAAACATGGAGTGTATGCCAGATTTATAGTCTCAGCATTAGGCAAATCTAGCGATTTTAGAGAATTTCACAAGTCTATTAAATGAAATTGCAGTGCACATTGACGGATCGCCTGCAAATTCTGACAGAGCCATGGCTTTTTTCACAATTTAAAAGCACTAAATTCACATGGGTTACCCCCTCATGCGAAAGGTTTGCGCACATCTCTATGCGGGACAACTAACCTGTTCAACAATTGATGGAGGAATCAAGCTGTCCCCTGAAATGTTGTGTCATATAAATCTGCTCATATAAAAAAGTGCAAACATGGGTTTTATTTAAAGATCATGATATTCCAACACCAAGCAAGATTTAGAGGGGTGAATAATGCACTTGGCTTTCTATGTTTTTTAAAATTGGATTAAGCAGAGGATTTGTGAATTTCTTTACAGTTACAGTAAATATCCCTGCACACACCCTCTTTTATTTCCTTCATATTAAACCATTAATTCAATTTACATATATCTGTATATGAATATTGTTTTTTTGTTGTTTTTTTATTTAAAAACAGGACTGTACAGTGTGAGAACTAATAGAATCTTTATTTTTCCAGACTGCTGGAATTCTGGTTATAGATGACTCCAGGGCCTCTGGAATTTACACCTGTGTGGCTTCCAATAAAGTAGGAAGTGACAGAAGGGATATCCGGTATTATGTGACAGGTAAGCAATAAATATACATTTTTGTTAAGAGAGGCTTAAACTAGCAGAGAGAGTGACACAGACATAGGGAGGCACAGCGGCAAATGAAGACATGTCATTATTAGATCATTTTATTGGATTAAATATTGATTTCATTGAATTAATAATCTTGCCTTATCTTGTAATTAGGCAGAGACAAGCTGTCCACTACGTGACTTGTCTCAAACTAATTAGTTCCAGTCCAGGTTAGTTTCATTTGAGTTGGGTAACTGAGGCTGGATAATATTTTTTTTAACAATATCCGACTGTCTCATATATATTTAACTCAACCGCAGCAGTCAATCATTTCCAGTTGCTAACCTGAGCTAACAGAACATCCTTAATTGGTGGCTTATAAAATACAATTATACATTTATTCTATAATAGGTTCTTAGGCATAGATAAATTAAGATAGAACCATCTGACCAGTATAACAGTATATATAGGTTGAAAAATGATATATATGTGTATATATATATATATATATATATATATATATATATATATATATATATATATATATATACACACACAGTTGTGTCAAAAAGAAAGTACACCTCTTTGAATTCTATGGTTTTACATATCAGGACATAATAACAATCAACTGTTCCTTAGCAGGTCTTAAAATTAGGTAAATACAACCTCAGATGAACAACAACACATGACATATTACACTGTCATGATTTATTTAACAAAAATAAAGCCACCATGGAGAAGCTATGCGTGAGAAACTAAGTACACCCTTACTGCTTCCATAGGAATTAAGATGCTAAGTAGCAGACAGGTGCTGGTAATCAAATACCCTTGATTAATTGATCATCAGCAAGTGTGACCACCTCTATAAAAGCCGAAGTTTTAGCAGTTTGCTGGTCTGGAGCATTCAGGTGTGTGTTAACACAATGCCAAGGAGGAAAGACATCAGCAATGATCTTAGAAAAGCAATTGTTGCTGCCCATCAATCTGGGAAGGGTTACAGCAGAGACTGCGACTATTCTAACACAAACCAGTGGCAATCAACAAAAAGACCCAGGTACACCCAGGTACATTCTGAATACATGCCTTAAACTAGCCCCAGCATTTCTGCATTGATTAATGGCCCATCAGATTAACAGCGGGGGTCCCTGGCAGAGTCATTCAAACTGAATGGGACTGCCAGGGACGTCTGTTGTGTTAATCCTATGGGTCATTAGTCAATGCAGAAATTCCTTAAACTTGCCTTAAAAAAGCCCAGCACATACCCAACACATACCCAGAATGTAACCGGGCTAGTTTAAGGCAAGCTTTAGAATAGTCGTGGTCTCGTCTGTATAAGGCCATATCCAAACAATTTAAAGTCCATCATTCTACAGTGAGAACGGTTATTCAAAAGTGGAAAACATTCAAGACAGTTGCCAATCTTCCCTATATTTGGGTAACTTGGTTATAGAGAAACAAACACATAAGAAGAATTTTTGTCTTGTAATAAGAAAGGAACATGTAAACCATTTAATAACCTCCTTGCTGAGGAGCAAACCATGAAGTTGATTCACAGAAGATCGATCATTTTTTAACATTACATTATCTCCATTTAACGTATCGATATCCATAACGAATATGCCCAAAGGTGCCTAGCGATGTCCTGGCATGCCCCTTAAAAATAGCAGGTCGATACATTTTAAAAGACGTTTTGATGACTCATACACAAATGAGCAGTTTACCTAACAGCGGAGATCCTCAGACCTCCGTTAATGTTAGCACATTGTAATAATGCTGCTATACTTAGCACTTTTAAAAAGCAATCTTACCACACAGCTAACCTGTAATAAGTACAAATGAAGGCAGCAATTTATGAGGACAGTGGTTCCGAACGCCACGAATATAGAAACATAGTAAGCTAAAGTTCCTCTCTGCACTTATCAATTACCATAGCACAGCGCTTGATTACCAACGGTATGTTTTCCTTTAAGATACACAAAGACGCTCAGTAATTAATTTACTCTTGCGTCTTTGAAGAGGCAATATCTTGCTAAATTAATCACAATTATAAGAAATACATACTAAGGCTGCGTGTTTATGAAGACAGTGGTTTTCGAACGCCATGAATATGTACTCAGCCAATACAACATCACACTAATGTATTGCCAGAGGGTCATGTAGCGCCAACACGTTACTGAACCATAAACGTTGAAGTTGTATTATTGTGCTGCTCAGCGCATTCAGAACTCCTGATAGGGGAACCAACCTCAGAAAGCAAGCAAATCACTTTCCAACCTTTAACATTGTTGACAACCCTAATCGCACCATGAGATATTTTGCTGCAATTTAGCCTACTTGTGTTACAATTGATACGAATACAGCTAAGGTGTTCTTGGGACAGAAATACATATAGATCCCATAAGAAAGAGGGCACCACCCAACAATCCTATGAGCAATCTGCCATTTAGAATATTCTAGGTAATTCATACAGAGACATTAGTTCTCTCAGTGCAACTATTTAGCCAGCAATTCAACACAAAAGTGTTATCAACTATCCTGACAAACTAGAATAACTCTTTTTTCGGATAATTGGCAGTTACATATCAGCAGTCATTCTTTTAATAAAGGGTACAAAGCATATTGTTACAATTATAGCCAATTCGTAATACAAATGATCAAGACCTATACATAGTGTCAGAACATATTTAATTATGATCTCAATTTATTGTAATTCACCTAAGAATGACTCGTTCTGAGTCTTTTTTTTAATTAATTGTGTTTTTCACAGGAGATTAGTGAGCCCAGAGGTATATTAATTTTCTTATTGACAGAACAGGCTATTCTATTTCAGACATCGTAAAGCATACAATATGCTATGTCTGAGTTCAAACAATCAACTCCTGTCCACCAATTAGGCTAACTACCTAAATTGCACCTCATATATATTTTTGAGGTCTCTCAAAAAATGACTATAACTGTGTACTAGTCCCTATACTAATTGCCTCAAAAATAGGAGCTATACAGTCCTTTTGAACATTTATGTTTGGTCTATCTATGCACACCTTATTTTAATTACTATTTCAATAAAGAATATATATTTTAATTTAAATCATTTACCCAATTAGGTAAACGAGTGCTATTAGAACTGAGTTCTTTTTCTTTTTTGTATATATGTTAATACAATTCTCAGCCAAGCACCTTATCTATTTCAATACAAGAAAGAATATAATAACTGCGCCAACTGTGATAAAGTGGATTCAAAATTTCAGTCCTTCATAGAGTGTGATCCTGCTGCCAGAGTTTCTTTCAGAGGTGATTCACCAACCTCTGTATAGAGTCACAGAAAGAAAGGGGGGGGGGATCCTCCGGCGCATAGTTTCACTCGTATTCCGGAACACATGCAATGTAAACAGAAACAGGGACCACAATCAGGAGTGGTTAAAACACAATGGTATAACGTGTGTAGTTATATGGGTAGCACACTTACATTAAAACAACAAGTCTCCAAATAAGGAATGGCGAACACTTCTTGATGTTACCTCATAAGTGTGTAGAGGCCCTGATCCATAAGCTGTTGCTAAATGTTATACAGCTTTCACTCCCATGCACATGAATGAGAGCTGATATGGGGCAGTTTCTCATCCTTCGGTGGAGCAATTCCATTTAGAGTTAACTCTCATTTTCAATTATGTCTTGGGCACTAAGTTACATTCATTGAAATGTGGCTATTTCTAACATACAAACACAATCCCCAGCAAGCTCTGGCTGTTTCTAACATGATTGCAATGGCTAACATCAGAAGTCTGGAATGCATTTAGGCAGGAATATGAAAGGAAGATTAAGCGACACAGGTAAATAGGAAAAGCAATGGGGTGATTGTTAGCAGAAGAAAGAGCAACAAGAATTATCAGTGAATGTTAAGACTATATGCAGGTTGGTGATGTGTGTTGTATTATCACTTACCTGGTCTCTCTGCATCCGTGGAGACAAGGCCAGGTAGTTCCAGTACCTGGGAGGTGGCTATAATGGAGCAGACCTGCTTCTCCATCCAGTTCAGGTGTAACGGTACAGGTGGTCGGTCCCCTTCCAGTACTCAATAGAAAAAATGGGTAAACCCAAAATACCGAGGCTACAACCAGGTAGTAGAGAGCACACCTTAACCACTTGATTGAAGACTGACACCAGCGTATATAAGAAAATAAAGCTATAAATGCCTCCGGTATTAGCTTCAGGGAGTTTGGGCAATGATATAGCCGGATAGAGGTACAGAGGGACACCTCCCAAGGGGGCGCCCCTAAGTAAATCACAGCCCAGTAACCAAACGCCTCACCTAACTCCCCTGAATACCGCGTGGAGGTGAAGAGCCCATCGGTACTCACGAAAGCTGTTCCTGTTGATAACGAAGATCTTCATGCAGCTTGCTCCCCCGCTGTTGCTGGCGTCGGCGTGCTCCAACCGGAATAGACGTCACAGGAAAAAAGTTAGGTAGTCCGTGGTTCACAGCATCTTCAACAGCCAACGCATGGATATAAAAAACTTTATTGATAGCTAGTAGCAAACATCAGCACAGACACTCTGACGCGTTTCGTCCAGGCTTGGACTTTTTCAAAGAGTGAGAAAGTCCAAGCCTGGATGAAACGCGTCAGAGTGTCTGTGCTGATGTTTGCTACTAGCTATCAATAAAGTTTTTTATATCCATGCGTTGGCTGTTGAAGATGCTGTGAACCACGGACTACCTAACTTTTTCCCTTCCAGTACTCCATGCCTGGGCTATGTGGTCAGCCAATTGTTTCTTAACTTTACTGTCCACACAGCACTTCTTCAGCATATCAAGGGTTTGGACAGCATTCCCTAGAGCATTAGCGTGCTCCAGCATGCGCCCCCAAATATACTTGGAGTAGAGATACCCCATTATTTTTTAATGGTTTTCCACTACTCCATTTATTAATATTTTTAGCTTCTCATTGTTACTTTTGAGGCTTCTAATTCTGCCAGCCTCAGCAGCAGGAGCAGCCCCAGCACTACATGCTGAAGCCTGCTCAGTCATCTCCACTGTTTTGCAGTTGAAAACAACAGAGCTCTGTGGATCTACCCCTACGTATTGTAGAAAAGTGGTTCAAAATTGACGAGGCTCAAACTGAACAGCTCAGTTTTATACCAATGTTGTCTTCCTGAATAGCTTAATCAGATTTTTCAGGGGGCGCGCGGCGGTTGCAGAGGCCCTGTACTCTTCCCCAGGGCATTTAAATGAAATGCTGGGGATCGCATGAGGCCTCTGCAACTTCTCCGACCTTGTCTTCGGCAACGCACCATGTCAACATGATGTCACGTGACCCAATGGCGTCATATGACGTGAAGATAAGGAAGGAGGGGGGCGCGAGTCGGGTAGGAGAGCAGGCAGGGGCGGAGTATGGGGAAAAGTTTGCGCACCCTTGATTTAGATGACATTAGTAACTGTGCTGTTTTTATTTCCCAGAGTAGCTTTATAAAGTGGATAGGTTCTTAAAAATAATCCTTTTTTTTGTGGAATGCTCCCACTATGCTTTAGCAATACAAAAATATACGCTCAATAAATTCCTGTCCCACACAGCATACAGTTGTTCTACATTGAAATTAACTTGTATGCTTCACAACTTTCAACCCATATTTCATAAGCAACACAAGAGCACATTCACTAAATGGTGGTTAATGAACCCTACATCTTAAGACAATTAAAGTAACTGGGATTCATCTGCTTCTTATAGCTTCTTCATTTTAGAGAATAAACTCTACAACCGCATTATACATAACATTAGCCTATTCGTAACTGTTGCAACCGTTATCGCATTTCATGATTAGTTAAATGTCTACATTTATGAGGCTGCAGCTTGTAATACACATAGTGATATCACTTTCCGAAAAATATAACAAACACTTCTCCTTTCTTGTATTATATTTATATTGTAATAGTCATACTTCTATAGAAAAGAAGTACTGACCTTTTTCAACAGGAAGCATGTTTTTTTTATAGATCTGATTGTTTAAAAACAATCTTGTATGTTTCATTATTATAATTAAAATGTTACAATATATATGTAATCAGTTTTATAGAGTGAGTATGTAGAGTAATATAGCGTCGAAATTCCAGTGAAACTCTTTAAATAATAATCTTAGATTTTATTTTAAGAATTTTCTCACCTAACTTATTATATTTGATGAAGATCTGACATGAGGTTGAAATATTGGTTGAATAAGTGCATTCGAATGGCAATTTCCTTTACAATTAGCTAACATGCATACAGTTCACACATGGCATTTCCATTTCACAGAAAATATTTAAGACATGCTTCCTGAAACCAGAAAATACCCCAGAACAAAAGTTTCATATCCTTGAATATTTTCACATCCTTCAATACTGTTTTATTTTTTTCAATGCTCACTGCATCTTATCTCCTTTCTGATCTCTTTTCTGAAAAATCTTTCCATATTCAAGAAACGCGAGAGAGTTTTAGATTATAAGATTCTTTCAGCAGTGTATATTAAATGTTGTACTGTACTGTGGCATATGTTGTCATATTATAAATAAATACAATATAATGATTTATAATCCTCCCTATCATTATTTTCTATGATGTCCATAATTTAAATGAAAAAAATAAAATACTTACTGTACAACTTCAGAAAAAAAAGTGTGTGTGTGTATTGAAGCTTCAAAGCTTTTCCATACTGTTTCTAAGCACATACAATACCAATATATTCATTATGTACTTGTTAACTTGCAGAGTGCCATCAAGTGGTATAGTAGGTTATACCATCTACTGTTACCATATTGTATCATGGAAGAGATTTGTTTAGCATGCTTGTGATTCTTCATAAGTTGTATTTTTTACCATGAATAAAATGTGGAAAGGTTTCCAGTACTCTCCTCACCTTATATTGTATTGTGTCTTCTGCAAATGCAGTTTAAATAAAATCTTGTGTCAAATTTGCCCTGAAATTAATTTGATACCGTACATCACATCCATAGAGTATAACTTGTACCCAGTAATGCCACTGCACTTAATGATTTAGCTTAATCTCAGCTTGCAATATTTTTCTAACTAAACTCCATAAGTGCCCAGCCATTAAGAAAACGATCAAATGGTTTCATGATGGAAATATATTCAACCTTTTTTGGTTACATTGCAGGGAGGAGGCATGGCAAAGTGGCAAAGTGGCAAAGTGGCAAAGTGGCAAAGCTACAGTACACATGAATCATACTCCTGTGTATTATAATAGACAAGTGACTCTGTGATCCCCCCACAAATCAATATGCTGCTTACTCTGAAAGGTTTCAGCACTGCAGCACAATTGAGATGCATAAAGCGTCAGTCTTTCTAAGCAAGGGGAAGAATAATATATTAAATAGGAGCCAATGTGTCTCAATTAGTTTATTTTCTGAGATAATAGTAATAGTTGCTAAGTCCCTTTTGATACTATAGTTGCCCCTCTCCTTTGGATATTGATCTTTTAACTGGTGCACCACAATGTGTGCCAGGGTTTCACCTCAATTATGTTTTTACTATACAGTATGCGTATGACATTCTGATGTAAAATTCTTTGTAACTGAGTTGTCATGAATATATAATAGGCTCTCTATACACACCTTTCTAAATTGTTTGAATGACTTATTCCCATTTCATCTGAAATATTGTATACAAAGTACATCAAACTGAAGTAACCTATGTGAGCTACCTTTTTTTTTATTAGTATTGTTTTGCTGGCACACAGCATGACTGTGGGTGTGTTTGCAATTACAGGGTGAAACAGGAACAACACAGTCTTATCTCCCTGGTTTCCCAATGTCACTAAACGCATTTTATTTTGAGATTCCTGGTGGTGCTTGGCAAAGATAAACAAAATCTTCTATCAGGAAACCTGGGAGCTATTTCCACAGGAAGTTTCAAATCACTTAAGTAAATACAAGCATTACAGTGATTTCAACAATTGGTGTTAGGTGTAATAAGCCAGAGGGATGGAACTTTGTGTAATTATTTGTTTTGGGTCCAGAAGATTTTTGCCAATGCCCTAAGATTTATGCAGAACTAAGGGTGTTTAATTGATGACGTCAAGGAAATTTCCCAAACATAAGAAGATTAAAGCAGATGAAGCTGGGTTATTCTTGATATCATGTTGTCCTTGAAATTAAAACAAAAATGTCTGTTATGCGTTGCTGATTCTCTGAGACTTCCTTGATTTCTATTTCAAATGTTTGTTCAGTTTATATCAAGCCTTTGTTTGTTCATATTGGGACACATTTTTGTTCCTGTAGGAATTTTGCTGACACAGAATAAAGAAAGCTTAAGTGGTTAACATGGTTATACTGTACATATATTGCAGATCATTGAGTACAGCAATAGTGCTATAATGAGCCTGATGGTACTTAATTAGTTACGTACTTTTATTGTTATGTAGTATCCCATAATGCTCTATTTTATGTTCAATACAAAAAACAAAATCCAGCACTAATCATGCATGTGTTCTGTATAGAACACAACATATAGCAGAGGATAATCTAATACAATAGGTGGTCATCTTATCATAACATTTTAATAATCCCTTCATGGTAAATACTAATTTTTTTTTACCATAATATTTAGAATGAATGCATAATAAATAAAACAGACATGATGGCAAATCTGTATCATATTTAGACATGTTTGATATGAAATTTAAGATGTTTTTGGTTACTTGCAGATGTGCCAAATGGATTTCACATAACCCTGAACAAAGTTTTGAAAGAAGAAAAAGACTTGACATTATCATGTTCAGTCAACAAATACCTATACACAGATATTACTTGGATTTTGCTTCGGTCAGTTGACAACCGGACAATTCATCATAGCATCAGCAAGCAGAGGAACTCAGTTACAATGGAGTACTCTACAACTCTGACTGTTACCATGAAGAATGCCACTCAGGCAGATTCAGGCACCTACGCCTGCAGAGCAAGAAATATCTACACAGGGGAGGTCCTTCTGTTGAGGAAAGAAATTGCAATCAGAGCTGAGCACTGCAACAAAAAGACACCTTTTTCATGGACCTCTAAATTCAAAAGGAGAAAGAGCAATTGTACAACAGAAAGTAGTGTAACCCATTAAAGGACTTATTCAAAGTTACAGCGGTCTCAGATGATTGTGGATAATTATTGAAGGTACTGAATATGCTTCCTGGAAGTGTTGGAGAAAAGGCAGTGGACATGTGAAGCAGTGGGTATAAGCCAATGTTTAATGTACTGTTGACCTGTCAATTGTATTAGGAGGAATTCGTTCTCCTGAGAACTTTCTGTCAGTCAGGTCAGTTGGACAGGTCAGTCAGACCAGTCCAATAAGGAAATTATATGGATTATAGTTTTGCAAAGGCTTGCTGCAATTTTGCTCCAGTACTAAAACTATCCCAATTTTTACCTGCATATAGTACTGAAAAAAATGTGGCATTTTCATTAATAAATCTAATTGTATTTATTAATCTGGGCTGATTAGAATTTTGACAACTCTTCATCTCAGGAGTTCAATAATGATAATCCAAAATTGGGTTGATATAATATAATCTGTGTTATGTTTCAACAGAAGATTTGAAGACACACAATTTACAGAACACACAAAATATCACATATATTGACCCAATGTCCTGTTTTTGATCATTTTACTACGTGCTTCTTTTTGGTGTTTAAACAATCAATGGTGACCAGTCAATGGTAATGTCTTCTTCTGCTTTTAAAAATTAGGAGCAGTTCATTTATCTTAACCCCTTTGTTGCCAGAAGGGCCAGGGCGGCAGTGTGTATCATTGAGTTGCAGGCCCTGCTAGCAGCAAAGGGGTTTTAAGAGACAAGATCCTGAAAAGCAAATTGAATTATTATTGAATTTATGTAAAACCCCACATGCAATATTACACATTATCAGTCAACGTGGGAATTACCATTCATGCGCCAACTTAATTTGCTTGCTAGTCATAATGCACCTTATACAGTACATTGAGCTGCTATGTTAAACTTTCAGTACAAGAGGACCTGCCATGTGTTGAAGGTTACAGTAAGATGAAATCCAGGGGAGCATATCTAAGACTTGGAAGTGGAGCAAGATGTGCAGCAAAGTGATTTAAGGCAATATGAATATTATTTTAGCATCAATAGAAAGTAGCAGTTTCTGATGTACTTGGAATGAAAATGATTGTGGTTTATTGAATGGTGTTTTTGTCATACAAGAGCAGTGAATTGAGAATGTCAGATGCACACTATGGCATGGAGTGTAGCAAAATGCCAACAAGTAGAGAGGGCTAAATCTTTCACAGGCCTAGGAGAACTTGGAGAATTTCGCCCTTTTTACTTCACTAAAACTTTGCTACAATCCAAAGGTTTGTAACAAGTTCACTCAATGCTAAAAAGTCAACAGGCATTGAATTAACAAGTCACAGGGCTGCTATTTTGACACTTTGTATAAGCGAAATAGCGAAGTTTGAACAATTTCGGCTGCTTTGCGGTTTTGCTTATTTTTGGAAAGTTTAGAAGCAAATCTCGGTAGATTCTCACATTTCTACTAACAAGGTTGCACTATCTCCAATTAATAACCAACACAATGATAAATTGAGACAGAAGCAAAGTAAAAATCAAGACAGAGAATCCAAAGGAAAAGTTTAAAATGCAGAAGTAAAATTCTAATAATTTATTTGTAATCTTGTCAGTGCTACAGTATACTAAGCTTTTCTTATTTCATACTACTTTGTATTGGTTATACAATGGCTTTCCAACAAATATCAATTAAACACATACTGATTTGTGTGTGCAGCTGTGTGTTTGTGTGTGTGTATATATATATATATATATATATATGTATATATATATATATATATATATATATATATATACACATACACACATACATATAGAAACAGTCTCAAGGCATTATCATTACCAATTCATTTTCAAAAATAAATTGTAGTCATGAATGGAATATCAGATGTCAGTGGGCACAATATATGTTTTAAATGTTGCCCTGCTATAATTGTGTTACTAATGCAACATAATTTGTACTTTATTTTTTGGTAATTTTGATTGCTTTACGGAACTGGCTGTTAGTAGAATGTGTACAACCTTCTTCTTATCTTCATACTTACCATATTTATAGTTTTTGATGACCTACTGACTGTATGTATAAATCAAATACAGACGAGCCAACGAGTATTCTAAAACTTGCCTTAAACTAGCCAGGTACATGCTGGGTACATGCTGGGTACATTTCAGTGACATTTCTGCAGAGGCTAATGGCCCATCAGATTAACACAGCAGGGGTTCCTGGCAGTCCCATTCAGTTTGAATGGGACTGCCAGGGACCCCCGATGCTAATCCGATGGGCCATTAGTCTGTCTGCAGAAATGTGTGAAATGTTGCAGCATGTACCCAGCATATACCCAGCATGTACTTGGATCTTTTTGGAGATTGCCCCAGGTTTGTTTTAGAATAATCGTCTGCATTACAGTATATACATACAGTATTTAAGATAAAGAAGTGAGTAAAGAAGAAGGATCACCCCTAAACCATGAATGTGTGTGTGTGTGTGTGTGTGTGTGTGTGTGTGTGTGTGTGTGTGTGTGTGTGTGTGTGTGTGTGTGTGTGTGTGTGTGTGTGTGTGTGTGTGTGTGTACTGTTTTAATGATGTACTGTATATAAAAAAATCTTTTGTTTTGTAACTCAATATCTCCAGTATTATAGTACTGTAAAAAGTCAACAGATAATTCAAGCAATCTATCAATTTTATACGTCAATGGTTTGAACATAGTTCCTGTTTTAATATTTTACAGAATATTTGATAAAAAAATAAAGTAATTGAGAAGAATGTAAACAGACACATCTTACAGTAGTTAGCATAGCAGCATTTTTATGGCAATGTGTGAACTACATTGTCTACTGCCATGTGGAGTGAAACTGTCTTGATGACCTCAGCATTACTTGCTTAGATGAATTAGCTACAACCTTAGTGTTGATTACCAACGAGGTGCACTCAAGTCCTGTTCTCTTTCTATAGGCTGTGTAAGCAGTGATAGCTGCCACCAACCTGCCATGCTGTATTTCACGGGTTGGCTTTCCTTGGTATAGTTCCCCATCCTTTGCGAGCAAAGGGTCTACTGTAAATGGCAAAGCTGCTTTTAACTAATAAATGTTACTAAGAGCAACTGCAAGAATGCATTGTGTGGCAAAGTTTGTTTTTCCTAACCTAGCCTTCACTGCTGGTTTAAGAGAACATCAGCATAACTTTAATGTCATTTATATGGGATCATGGGGAATCTATAAATATCACATACTTCACTTGTTTTCAAGTTAATTTACTTAAGGCTATGGTCCAAAATAAACAAGTCCTTAAATAGAACATTTTTGGAAAGGGGACAGGAAGAAAAGGATTGACAGAAAGCAGAAACAGCGTAGACACACACAAGATGGGATTCTTCAGAAATTACTAATTTGGGGCATGACTTTATGTTTTTCCAATAAACTACTTTGTCACCCAGTTATAAAATGTGCAGAAACACAAATAATGTGTTGAAAATATGATTTTTATCTACGTCTATACTAATTTTGTGTTGTGACAGAAAGACCCTGTATTATCCTACTGATTCAATTATTGTTTTTGTAAATGTTATACAGTACCACTAAAATTAAAGGTTCTGTGTATCAAACAAGACTGTATCATCACCACCATTCAGTGGCTCAGTAATGTTACTCTTCTTAACATTTTTTTTTTTTTTTAAACTTGATGCATTTTACACTGGTTATTAGAGTAGATTGACACCAAATCAAATCTTGTGGATAAAGTAATGTGTAAAAAGTGGAGACGTTTTACGTGAATTGAGATTACCTTTAAAAACGTTAAAATATACAGTACCTTCCCTCATTGACTCTTGAAAATAGTTCTATCAATTGCTGATAGGGAAGAGCAAATGCCAAGGACTTCAGTACGTTGACATTAGGAGACATATTATGATACTATAATAGTCTTTGCAGGAGCAAAAGTGCTTGTTTGCAAATTAAGCTGCCAGTCTGGAATACTGATACATAAAACCTGAAGTGCTATCAGTGGTAGCTGATGTTGGATCTACAAGTACAGTATTTAAAAGATGGAATATGTATCACCAAACAGCTCTCAGTTGTGAGATGCCGGTGTAAATAAGTCACATTTCACAACAAAGAGCTGGTGTTTTTTTTTTTTAGATAATGCCCTTTATTCAATTTTAAATCTATGCAGATATTTTCTAATTCCCAAATAACAAATATTATCAGTTATATATGCAAAATATTGGCCCATCATACTTAAAATACTGTACTTGAAATTATTTGCTAAAGTATGTCGCAAGTAGGAGTCAATGCGATTTACGTAAAAAATTTAAAATAAGATTGTACACTCTGTAAGGTCACCAAAAATGTTCTGTTCGATATTATAAATATTAAAGACCCATGAAGCCTACACTGTGAACTGGAAAGATAATTTCCATTAAATTAATACAGTTGTTTATATTCATTCTATCTAAACCCATAAAACGCTATAACTTATTTAATTTGAAGTGTCAGAAAATACTTATTTATGGAGTAATAACAGGCTGAAATATATTAACATTGTTATATATATGCACAGTATTACATGTACTTATTTCAGGGTCTACATATTGCAAACAACTTATGTAACAATTTATTGTTATTCAACTGGTAACATATTATATATATATATTGTATATATTTTTCATACTTTAAGATGCCATTTTTTTAATTAATATTGAAAATTGTATTAACGGTTTATAGAATATCCCTATTTTTGCACGTGTTTCCGAATATGATATATGTCTACTGGTTTTGTAATCTGAATTTCTTAAAAAGATAAAATTTGGATTCTTATTAAAAATTATAAGCGGTTTCCTTTAGTCCTGATTTTTTTATATTCCATTATTCTTTACATAATAAGTTGCATATTAAATAATGGTTGTTCCTCTAAAGGCTTACATTACAAGTGCTCAGCATCCACCCATGATTTACAGAAGTCATAACACAACCAGACCAGAATAGTTACAAACAAACAATGTGTGGGTGCATTTGTGCAGAGATACAATATGACACCAACATCTTCTAGTTGTGGACCCACCAAACGGTTTCCTCTCTTGGGTTTCTGGACTGAGGTCCCACGACTAAACTTGCCTTTCACATGGGAATTGCCTTTGTCAAGTGCGAAAGAGTAAACAATGGCATTTCCTCGCAATGTCAGTTTTATGGATACGAAATATGTTGGGAAACAATCAATAACCTGGAAGTTGTCAGATTGCACAGGATAATGTATTTAACATTTTTACCTATATTGTAGTCCGGTTTTTGTCGAATTCCCAGCCTGACAATACCAAAAAATGTTTTTTTTTTTTTTTTTTGTGGAAGGAAAAATATTTAAATACTGGAATTTGTATCAATAGCTTTAAGAAACCCAAACTTTCCCATGGCTGCTTTAACCCCCTTCAAATTTGCAACATATTATTTCAATGCAGTTGACATTTTATTTTAATAGGCGAACAGTATTTCAGTATCTGGTGGAAAAATAATCTTTCTATATAAAAAAATACTATTTGGTCTGGAGTGCAGGGAATCTGTGGTGAACTAATCAGCTTTTGACTGGAACTTCGTACATATATCCCTGGAGAGGTACTAAACAAATGCTGCAGTTAAATATATAATAATGTATGGACTTTCACAGAATCCTTCTCTTGACTATTTTTGTGATGAACTGTTTGGGTTGATGCTACTGTTCTATTTTTAGAGACATGAAAAATTCGAAGTAAATGCATCTGGTCACGTCTTCCAATGTGGAAATATGCACCATGTCCCTAGTTACGAGAATCTGTCGGAAACATCTTTTCCTTGGTAAAAGCATCTGAGGACTTGAAATAGAAAATACCAATGAGTGAACGCACCAGCATCTTTACTGCTCCTATGCACATTTCGTTCCATTACCCTTTCAGTGCTGGACGGGGCACGGGCCACCGGGTAAGCCACAGCCAAATGATGGCATCTGAATGATCATATCGTCACGGCATTGCCACAGAAGAGTACGATCTCTTCTTCCATTTAAACCACCTTCACCAATCTGAATGTGATGACCACTACAAATTGAGCAAGACAGTGATGATATTCATTGACCATCACAAGGGCCACCTGAGTGCCAGAGCTCATGATGTTCAGTGAATGTCATCAGGGCACTGAAAGAAGTTAAAGTGGCTGTTCAGTGTAGTGGGTCAAAATTGTTTTAATGGGCTTCTTTAGAAAGATTCAATCACCTTTAAAGTAACTGTGTTACTTTTGTTACATCTTGACAAAAGTGCATACAGTATTATTATTTAAGTAATAATCTCCGAAGAACAGGGCATTACTGGCCAATAATGCCCTGGCTGGAAGAGTTGAAGGCCCAAAGCGAAGTCGAAGGACTTTAGCCCAGCCATGGCATTATTGGCCAGTAATGCCCTGTTTTGAGGGGCTTATTACAATTATAGGCTAAATGTAGGCTTTATACATAAATAATAGACACTTTGTGTAGTTATATAGATTTTTTTATTAAAATAAAATGGTAAATACATTAAACTACCTCTATATATGCTTACACGGCAGCTAGCTATATCCACACACTGCCGCCCCCTCTGTGTGTACACACACACACACAGACACACACACACACACACAAACTCTGCTGCTGCTACACACACACATACAACACAACAGCACAGCACACCACACACTGCTGCTTCTACACCCATAAACACTGCTGCTGACGCTGGCACACCCCACACACACAGCACAACACAGCACCTGCACACACACAAACTGCTGCTACACACAAACTATGCTGCAGCTACACACACATACAACACAACAGCACAGCACAGCACACCACACACACACACACACACACTACTGCTGCTACACCCATAAAAACTGCTGCTGACACACACACACACACACACAGCAGCTCTTCACACACACACACACACACACAGCTACACACAAACTATGCTGCAGCTACACACACAACAGCACAGCACAGCGCACACACACACACACACACACACACACACACACACACACACACACACACGCTGCTGCTGCTGCTGCTACACCCATAAACACTGCTGCTGACACTGACACATACACACACACACACACCAGCTCAACACACAACACAGCAGCTCTACACACAGACACAAACTGCTGCTACATACATACAACACAACAGCACACCACACACACACACACACACACTGCTACTGACACTCACACAGAAACTGCAGCCACAAACAAACTGCCCTCCCTCCCCCTTCAACTGAATCTGCTCAGCCAATCTCAGTCAGCTCTGTTCACAGAGGGAGGGGGAGGTGTCAACCCCCTGATACTTCCTGACCAATCCCCTGTCCTGTCTCAGAGCTGTTCCTACCTTCTGACCAATCCCCTGCCCTGTCTCAGAACTGTTCTGAAATTTGATTGGCTGTAAATAAACATATTGGAAATATACACATTGCAAGCTGCAAAAATTCTGGGGATTACTGAATGATTAATGCCTGAAATTTTAACCAGAGAGCAGGGATTTCAATAATGCCCGGAGTTTTACTGCTTTAGCCTATAATAATGTTTATTTGTAAAGCGCAGCACGGTACAATGGGGTATGGAGTGACATCAATTTAATAAATATATGTGTTGTTTTCAGTCAGGAACACTGGATTCAAGCATATTAGCGTGTTATATTTAGATTAGACTAATGATGACTTCATAATTACTTTGTAAATAAAAGACAGATAACAGCTCACAATTTGCCTGTGGGTGTGAAGAATGACAAACATGATTATCATAAACATGCGCTAGATAAAGATTGTAACAACTTTCCAAAGCATTTATTTTACTATGGCAATATAAAAAAAATACTGATACCTTTCCATTTTTTTAAATTAAATATGTCAATCAGCTACATTTAACTTATAAAACATACCACTATCCTTAGCTCACATTCATCCAAAGCCGAACTGTCCCTATTAGGAACAGATATTATTTGCTTTGAGTTTTACAGGTACTCACAAAACAAATTATTTGCAAAAAACGCATAACAACTTGAATGGAGCATCACAAGTAGGGTATTCTTATGCCAGAAAGTATTTTGCATACAATTTTCTTTGACGTTAGTTTTTCTATAATGTTGGGCTTTTAATGGGACGTTAACACAAGGTAATGGTATGATATTTTCTTTAGTCCAGCTTTACCATTAAATGTTATTTAACTAAGATTAACGTTATGTTAAATGGCCGGACAGTCTAGGGAGTTTGGGTCTATTACGTTTATAAACCCACCTGTGTCTTTCCAGACCTGCACTACTCTCACTGAGGCCCTGCACACACTGACTGAGGCCCTGCACACACTGACTGAGGCCCTGCACACACTGACTGAGGCCCCGCGAACACTGACTGAGGCCCCGCACACACTGACTGAGGCCCCGCACACACTGACTGAGGCCCCGCACACACTGACTGAGGCCCTGCACACACTGACTGAGGCCCCGCGAACACTGACTGAGGCGCAGCACACACTGACTGAGGCCCCGCACACTGACTGAGGCCCCGCACACACTGACTGAGGCCCCGCACACACTGACTGAGGCCCCGCACACACTGACTGAGGCCCCGCACACTGACTGAGGTCCCGCACACTGACTGAGGCTCAGCTCACTGACTGAGGCCCCGCCCACTGACTGAGGCCCCCCAACTTACTGAGGCCCCCCCACTTACTGAGGCCCCGCACACACTGACTGAGGCCCCCCACATTAAGGGAACAAGAGACTATCTGTGAGGATTCTTTACATAACTTTTTAGGAAGAAAAGACTCTGGTCTAAAAAGACAGTCTACATTTTGTCCCAATTTCCTTAGAGGCCATGCCATAGATACCTTTCAAGTATCAGTTCAGAGAGATCTGAGACTCTTATCACAAGGCATCTCTACAATGGGTACCACTAGACAAACCACTGCCAATCTTACCCCTGCCCAGCGTGATGCATTAAGAAATATACAAAATAACAACACCATCATTATCAAAAAAGCTGACAAAGGAGGAGCGGTAGTGGTGGTCGACTATGACTATTACATCAAAGAGGCCTTACGCCAGCTAGGTGATGCGGATTCATATGTGTTATTAAAATCTGACCCCACACTTGCTTTTGGACGTGAGCTTGATGAACTTTTGGATCTAGGAAGAATACTTCAGGTTTTGTCAATCACTGAGTTCGAATTCCTGAGGTGTAAATGCCCCGTTATCCCAATTTTTCATCATCTACCTAAAATTCATAAGTCTCTCTTGGCTCCACCAGGAAGACCCATTGTGTCTAGCATAGGTTCTCTAGGTGAGAACCTCTCAATTTATGTTGATCACTATTTACAGCCCTCCCCTCGCATCTTCTTGATACATCTCATGTACTCTCCATATTTTCAGATTTCACCTGGGCACCTCAATATTTATGGGTCACACTAGATGTGACCTCACTTTATACCAGCATTGCACATACACATGGCCTTATCTCTGCACGTTTCTTTCTGGAAACTCAGTCAGATTTATCACCAGCGCATATCACTTTTTTATTAGATAGTATTTCTTTTCTTTTGACACACAACTATTTCATGTTTGCAGGGAATTTTTATCTCCAAACACGCGGCACAGCAGTGGGAACATGCTTTGCCCCATCATATGCCAACCTGTTTATGGGTTGGTGGGAACAGTGCCACGTGTTTGGAGATGGGAACCCCTTCAGACATCTTATAGTCACTTATCACCGTTATATTGATGATTTGATTTTAGTATGGAAAGGCACTATCACTCAATTGCATGCCTTTATTTCACACCTTAATAAAAATCCCTTTAATCTTTCATTCACTGCCCAGCACCATCACCATCACATCTCTTACCTTGATCTCTGTCTTTATGTTGATCTTAATATGAGAGTACATACAGATATCTACAGAAAGCCCAATGCTCGTAACACCATATTACATGCCAAAAGCTCTCATGACAAGAATCTTTTCAGAGGCATACCTCGGGGCCAATTCTTACGCCTTCGTAGGAACTGTTCGAGCATTGAGGACTTTGAAATTAGATCACTTGAGATGATTGAGAGATTCGAGGCGAGGGGTTATGATCCTTTTATTCTCCAGGAGGCCTATCTTAGTGCAAAGATGGAGCCAAGAGAGAACCTTATAGGTAAACGGGGAGCAGTCTCCTCTACTAAACTCAAAAAGAATATATCTTTTACCAAAGTTAATGACAATCTTCCACCGTTCTTCATTACCAGGTTTAGCAACCAATCATATGACATCAAAAAAATCATTAAGAAATACTGGCCCATACTAGCAACTGACCCTCTTCTTAAAGACATGGTGACCCATGATCCCCGTGTGGTCTTTCAAAGATCCCAAACAATGGCCAATTTGATTTCCCCTAGTGTGCCTAGATTAATTTCTAAACCCAAGTAATTATTTCCAAACTTGGTTGGTTGCTATCCCTGCCACCACTGTAAGATGTGTAAATATCTTTTGAAGACTAAAACATTTTCAGGGTCTGAGAACACTAGAGTGTTCAAAATTTTGTCATGTATCACTTGTAACACTGACCATGTGATCTATATGCTCATGTGTGGTTGCGATAAACGGTATGTGGGATTAACCACGCGGCCGCTAAAGCAACGCATACTTGAGCATATGGGATTAATCCTCAGGAGAGACAAACTGCACCCGGTCTCTAATCATTTTGACATATGTCAAAAGGGAAGTCTGTTGAATTTTAGATGTGTTGCACTGGAGTCTGTTAGAATGCACTACAGAGGGGGTGATAGAGCCAATTTGCTTCACAGACGCGAGGCATTTTGGATATTTACACTCAACACCTTAGCACCCAATGAGTTAAATATTGACTGGGACTTGAAGAGTTTCCTTTAAGGATATACTATAGTACTATACGCATTTGGCACATATAATGTGCTCCAATAGATATTACTGTATCAATGTATTACCTTATATCCCACCTTTTCTATATACCCCCCCTCTGGTCATGCATTTGAACAGACTCCAGTATCATTTTGTAATCTTTATCGGTTGCCAGGGTGATTTATTATTTGAAATTCCTGTATGAGGTTTAAACGTATTAGAGACTCAGATGGTTCAATATTATTATGCGTCCACTTACCTATTTATTGCAATATTATTTTTATTGCAATTCCATGCGAAGCTTTGTATGTTAAAATTTATTCCTATACCAGTGAGTTAATTATTTACCTATCCACTTTGATAGGCTTTAATCATTGGTTAGTTAATCATTACATATGAGGCATGACATGATGTGGTAATATTTAATTGGGACATAACATCAGGAATCATCTTTGTCCAAGATGTATCTCATTCATTCATTTGTTTATTTTCATTTTTTGATCACTATTAGCTTTCTCTTTTCATTTGTATATAGTATATATATTCATTCTGTTTTTTTCTTATTCTGTTTTTCTTCTGTTCTGTCTTGTTTCTTTACTATCTGCAAAACAAAATCAAGTGGTTATTTATATCAGCTGTTTGGCATGACGGGGAGTATGTTAAATACCCAGGACCTCCCCTTACCCAGTACTCCTTGAAAAAGCGCCATAGTGGGCGTGAAACGCGTGGGAGAGTTTGTTACTGTCTATTTTTTGTTTTTATGTAGCCCAATAAATTAGTTTTTAACTTCTCTTGCTGGTGAGTTCTTACCTTTTTCCTCCTGGAGCGGATGGACCACGGATCCTTTACCTTCTCAGTCGTTGCTGCGAGGATCAGCGTTCACCACCGGAAGCGGAAGCAGCCGCATACACAGAGGGAGACGCATCTACAGGACTGGAGCTGGAAGGAGGAAAGCAGAGCGGTGGTTTTGTGAGTCGCGTGGACTCCACACCGGGCGGTCAGCCAGGGCCAGGGACTGAGTGAGTACCTCTTCATCCTCCCGTTATTAGCCCTCTCTTGCGTTGCCAGTTGCTCCTTATTACAGTCCTACCCGACTTACTTAACCGGTGTCAACTCCATTCAAATGCTTTCACATTGACTTTGCCCTGCCTGGCACCGTTGTCTACATTCTTTGAGCTCTTACACGGTTAACTTTCCTATCTGAGGCCCCGCACACACTGACTGAGGCCCCGCACACTGACTGAGGCCCAGCACACTGATTGAGTCTCAGCACACTAATTGAGTCTCAGCACACTAACTGATGCCCCGCACACACTGACTGAGGCCCCGCACACACTGACTGAGGCCCCGCACACACTGACTGAGGCCCCGCACACTGACTGAGGCCCTGCACACTGACTGAGTCTCAGCACACTGACTGAGGCCCCGCGAACACTGACTGAGGCGCAGCACACACTGACTGAGGCCCCGCACACTGACTGAGGCTCCGCACACACTGACTGAGGCCCCGCACACACTGACTGAGGCCCCGCACACTGACTGAGTCTCAGCACTCTGACTGAGGCGCAGCACACACTGACTGAGTCTCAGCACACTGACTGAAGCTCCACACACTGACTGAGGCCCCGCACACTGACTGAGGCTCAGCACACTGACTGGGGCACAGCACACACTGACTGAGGCTCTGCACATTGACTGAGGCCCCGCACACACTGACTGAGGCTCAGCACACTGACTGAGGCTCAGCACACTGACTGAGGCCCCACACACTGACTGAGGCCCCCCCACTTACGGAGGCCCCGCACACACTGACTGAGGCCCCGCACACTGACTGAGGCCCCGCACACTGACTGAGGCTCAGCACACTGACTGAGGCCCCGCACACACTGACTGAGGCCCCGCACACACTGACTGAGGCCCCGCACACACTGACTGAGGCCCCGCACACAATGACTGAGGCCCCGCACACTGACTGAGGCTCAGCACACTGACTGAGGCTCAGCACACTGACTTGAGTCCCCGCACACTGACTGAGGCTCAGCAGGGAAGAACAGATTTTTACATTTGTGTTGAAGAGAGCCCAGGTCCCTAAACCCACCAGCCCTGGGACAGCAGTACCAACTGCCCACCTCCCCCTGTTATATGCTGCCCATCATGGTCTTTTGCAATTTTTTTACGAGTTGTTCGGGATCAGGGTGGCCTCTCCTCTTCCGGTACAGACAAAGAGCGGTCACGTAATCCATTAGTGCCAGAGGGTTTGTGGCTAAGGGAGTGGCAGAACCTTCTGGCACTGAATGGGTTAAACTGCCGTAGTACTGATTGGAGAGTTATCACACCGAAACTCCCATTGACTTTAATGTCAGTTTCTGTGCAATCGTGGCCCGGTGGGAACAGAAGCTCTATAAATTCTCCACTGTTTACTATCATGTATTAAGGATGATCCGAGCAGGCACAGAGGGCAGCATGACAAGGTCCCTACATTTCTTTTCTAGAAGAAGGTTGTCTGTAACTCTATACAAACACAGTCCTATGTGGCAATGAAAAATGTTTCGTATATTACGTTCTTTCAGCACCCAATAATTATAATTATTATTATTTGTATAATTACGTCTTAAGGTAACAATAATACTAACCAGTTCTAGAAGAGTTGTTAAGACTGTAAATCTACTAAGACACTTTGAGCTATTAGTTTTGTGTTTCCTTAGAATCTGTCCTTTGGCTTTCAATGATAGTATTTCATGTCATGAAGGGATAGTGAATTCATGTTTTTATGAGCAGGAATGTTGAAAACATCTGGAATTATGCCCAAAACTACGATAGGCTTCAGTTATTTCATTATAACACACCTTCTTCCCGCAACCAGAGAAAATATTAGGATATGATTTTTTTTTACCCAGCCATATAATTTGTGCCCTGTATGTATGTATGTATGAATGTATGTATGTATGTATGAATGTATGTATATCTTTATTTATATTGTGCCATTAATGTACATAGTGCTTCACAGGAGTAATACACGTGACAATCACATAAATAACAAATAATATAAATAACGCATAATGGGAATAAGTGCTTCAGACATAAAAGTAACAGTTAGGAAAAGGACTTTCTGCCCTGAAGAGCTAACAACCTAATTGGTAAGTAGGAAGAACGTACAGAGACAGTAGGAGGGCCTTCTGGTAAGTGCCTCTGCAAGGGGCCAAGGTTTATGAATGAGGTGTACAGTATCAGCCACGGAGCTACTCATATGCTTCGTTAAGGAGGTGTGTTTTAAGGAAGGCCTTAAAGGTGAATAGAGAGGGTGCTAGTCGGATATTGAGGGGAAGGGCATTCCAGAGGTGTGGGGCAGTTAGCGAGAAAGGTTTAAGAAAAGAATACATACCACTGTAAAATATGAATATTTATTTTGTGGAACCTTTTACCAAAAGTACTTTAATAATGTTGTGTACAGTATGTACAATAATACATTCATTTTGTACACAACTTTGTCTCCAGCAGAATATACGGTGGAGAGACCATAACATGACACCAAGCAAAACCATGCAATCCAGTACATAGGCACATCATTATTTAGCGGCTTTTTTTAATACTTAAATAGACTGTGAGGTGTTTAATGGAATAATACTGCTTAGTAAATATTTTCCGATATCAAAACCAAATTAACCTGCACCAGAGACCATATTTTTCAGAGGCCTAAGAGAACATGGTGAATTTTACCCTTTCTAGTTCACGAAGTGCTTCAATCCAAACATTTGTAACAAGTTTGCTTAATGCAAAAAAAAGTCCATGGGCATTGTAGTTTTGCTTAATTTTGCTTACTTTTGCTTATGAAATTCGCTCAAACTTCAAATAAGAAAACTTTAAAAACCAAAAACGCAGGGTTGCTATTTTGCTGCTTTAATCAAGTGCGAACAATTTAGGCCATTTTGCTAGCATTTCTGTCTCCAAAGGTTCAATTTGAAAGGAAATATTTGTGGGTTTCGCAAACTGTTAGACGGACTAACACATCTCTACCAGAAATATCAATTAACAAATACTCCCTAAGCTTGGATCTTCAATGAAATATCTAAACAACCTAGCAGGGCATCAAGGAGGAAACACATCATGAATAAAAGGGAAATCCCGCGACAGTACGGAAACCTCCCAGATATTCACACCACCGATGGACACCGGGGACACTAAATTGGTAACTTTTTACATTTTTATGTATTTTGGGTGATTGCTATATTGTGTATGTATAGCTTTTTCTTTAGTGTTGTATTGGTCTATATAACAGAGTAGACTGGTTATGTATAAAGCACTTGTTACAATTTATGTTTAGCTAATAAAAATATCACTTGTGACCACGTTCACATGTCCCAGACAGGAGTATATCCACGGTGGAGAAAAGCGGAGCACAGCAAGGAAAAAAACGATGGGGCTAAAAGCACAGATGAAAGTTAAAAAAAAAACAATTTATTGGTGGGTGAACACATGGAGGACGGCGTGGGGGTACCTCTGATGTGTTTCGCGCTGAACAGCGCTTTGTCAAAGTGAGAGACCCACCAATAAATTGCTTTCTTAACTTTCATCTATGCTTTTAGCCCCATAATTTTTCCTTGCTGTGCTCCGCTTTTCTCCGCCGAGGATATACTCCTGGGTATCACTCCAGCTGGAAGCCCGTGGAGGACGGACCACACGATCTGTGAGTAGCACAACGGTGTAATGTTTACTTGGGGGTGACTCATTCAATATAGGCTTCTGGTGGGAGGTCTCAGATCTTGTAAGTGGGTATTTGGGGAAGGAGATACCATTACAGGCATAGGTGGCCTGAATGGAGGTGACATTCTGTATGAGTGCTCTGTGCAATTCGGGCTAAGGTGCTGAATGGCAGAATGAGCACGAGCTGAGGGTATCCCTCGTACTCTTGGTGGATGTTGGCAAAGCAATCTGGCTGGGTTTCTAGTTGGGATTAATTGTTATATTGATTATGTATGTTGTTGTTATGAATAAAGCTGCGACCTTTTTTTCCCCCCAAGAAGTTGTCTGGTGTTGTTATTGGGAAGGGAGAGGGGTCCAGCTTGAAGCATGGGTAAATCATGTCTGAGATGTGAATGTGCACACAAGTGATATTATTTGTTTGCTACACACTGTACAGTGTACCCACCAAAACTTACTATGTAATTTTATGATTATGAACTGATAGTACTGTATACTGTCCCGGCCAACTTTATTCTAAAGCTTGCCGGGATACTGTAAATGCGGGTCTTTTCTCCGATTTGAACGGAGTTTCCCACGCGGCGGCCGCTTCAACAGATAAGCGCTAATGGCGCTTATCATTGAAAGCGCCCGCGGCGCAGGAAAACTAAAAAAAAAAAACGGCACGCGTCGCGTCGCGTTTAAAAAAAAACCGGGGAGAAAGCCGCATGAGAGTAAAGGCGGCCGCCACTGTATATAGATGGAGATTATGTTGTTTCCCTTATGAGATAAGATATTTAGTACAGGCATACCCCGGTTTAAGTACACTCACTTTAAGTACACTCGCGAGTAAGTACATCTCGCTCAATAGGCAAACGGCAGCTCACGCATGCGCCAGTCAGCACGTCCAGAACAGCAATACCGGCTCCCTACCTGTAACGAAGGTGTGCGCAAGTGGGGAGACTATAGAGCCTGTTACAAATGTCTTATTTACATCAGTTCTGCACGTATATGACGATTGCAGTACAGTACATGCATCGATAAGTGGAGAAAAGGTACTGCTGCACTTTAAGTACATTTTCGCTTTACATACATGCTCCGGTCCCATTGCGTACGTTAATGTGGGATATGTCTGTATATGTTATACTGTGAGTTAGAAAAGGTGAAGGGAAACACAAAATGGATGTGCCCCCTAAAAGAATTCACTTAAATGCACACCATAACAGTGTAAAAAATTAGCTTTTAATAAATTTACTTAAAACATATATTACCAAAGTAATGTGTAATGTGAATTAAAAATATATTAAATCAACACTATCAGGCAACCTTGTCGTCAGTTATAAGTTCATACTATCCCAGTTAACCACTTAATAAGGGTGGGATATGGAGGACACAGGTTGCTAGGAGTCAGGGTGTTAACCCCTCTGGAGCAACGGTGAGACCCAATAATGGAAGTGTATAGATGTACACAAGTGAGTGGCCAATGGGTTAAATGTCCAGCTACCTTGCTAGATCAGCCAGCACTGCGCACTATAATGGAGACTTTAGTGTGTTAAAATAAGAGTGCTAGAGTGATAAAGCTGGCAAATGCAGTGATAATGGTAGTACATACACTGCAGCATAGACCTGCCAGACACGGCAGTGCTGTGCAAGGAAAGCAGGCACACTCACTATAAAATTAAAGGATTAAATAAATAACTAACTAATGGGATCAACACAGTTAGAGCCAGGAGACTACTGACACTACATTAAAACAGCTCCAAGTAGGAGACTGACAACATTGCGCGTCCATGAGATAAGATATTTAGTATATGTTATATGTATATTTAGTATATAGTATATAGTATATATATATTTAGTATATGTTATACTGTGAGTTATAATACAAAATTAGTGGTGGTCTTTTCTTCTTTCCTTTTAATTGTCACACTTCGAAGCACACATTTTATTTTATTCTAACTGTAAAATACAGCAAGTCACGTAACAATTCTGAATAGTATATACCTGTAGCACATGGTGTCAGCACCTCCAGACATAGGGGGCTTCAGCATGGCTGAAGGGGGTCCCCACTATGACAGTCCTTTATCTCTCTACCACTACCTCTCTATATACAGACTGCAGCAGAGCCAGAAGTACAAATGAGGATGTTCTGTATTACAGTAGCCACCAGTAGCATAGTAGCATAACACCAGCGTATGCTCAAATTTGATAGGGTAGATCCCTGGCTTCTGGATGGTACTGGCATGCGGGTAATGATGAGGCCTGAGCACATGTCGAACTCCCTGCCAGGATGAAACGTTTCCAACACATCCTACCCCATGCTGGGGCAGGCTGGAACAACCTTGAAGGTCTCACCCCTAAGGGGCTGAACTTCAATCTATAATTTAGGCACTTCCTTCCTGCTGCTCAAAGGTGGGGGGGGGGGGCGGGGACAGTATCTGTACCACCATTGACTATCACAGATCTCCACTCCTGTAACTCAGGAATTCAGCATGAGGAGGGGGAAAACCCCATAGGATAGCCTGTCATTGCTACATCTTATTAGAACTTACATGACAGGGGGAGGTAGAGGGCTAGCTAGACCAGCTACCACTACAGTATATACCTTTATTCAAATTTTTTATATCACTGTACCAGTGCAAAATGTAAAGCAACTACAGTACAATAAAAGAGGAAGGATCTCTGGATCAACTTTAGCAATATGTCTAATTTTATATACTACAGCTGCGGCTAAGCTTATTCTAAAGCTTACCCGCAATTGTTCAGGGCTTTTTTTTTTCAGCCGCCGAACTTTGCCGCGCGCCTGCCGCATCTCGCGGCCGCACGCCGGCCGTTTCTCCATTCAGCGCTAATGGCGCTGAACAATGGAAGCGCCTGCGGCGCCAGAAAAAAAAAGCCCGCGTCTGCACGCAGTTTAAAAATACCCACGGAGAAAGCCGCAGTAGGTTAAAGGCGGCCGTGACTGTACTGTAGTACAACTCTTTTGAAGGTTTAACAGTGTCAAATATAAGTGTAACATAGCCTCCCGGCAGTTACTTCTTTTTCTGGGCTTTTCCTCTGTCAGTCCTGTTAGAGCAGACAGTGGAAAGGTTAATTCCTTCAAGAGGTCTGTATGTGTATTTCAGCCTTGAATGTTGTAGTAATATTCGAGGGAGGGCCTTGCAACTCTGAGGTTGTCAATCAAAGGGGTGGATATTGGTTGGAACGCTCCCTGCTGTGTGTGGGCCAATCTGTATCCAGCTTTGGCTTGTAATGAGTCAGAGTTAGAGACACTCCCCTGAGATGTTCCAATTGGGACATACCTCCTAAATTAGGTTGTCAGTTATTCAGTTAGTCAGGAGTGTGAGCTGAGATAGAGAGGAGACAACACATGAAGAAAGCTGTCTCTCCCTTCCCCCCATGCTGAGGGGAAGGGTGGGGGGAAAGAATGTCATGTTTCTAGTCAGGGCTCTGAGCTAGGAAGAGAAAAGGACTGATCATGAAAGACTGTAGTGATATGCTGTACACTTGTCTGCAATAAAGCCACCAAGAAAAGACATTGCTGTGTGGCTTCATGTCTCTGGGTATGAGGAGTGTCAGTGAGGGTGTATCCCCTGAAGACCCCATATGATCCTCACTGGCTGGAGGCACTGCACCATCTGGAGAAGCAAAGTAATCTGTTCCCCTGTCCCTGTCCTGGTTCTCCCCACACCACCGCGGAGCCCTCAGCCCTACTGTTACCAGCAGGTTGCAGCACCATTACACCTGAAGAAACCAGAGAAGGAGAGTACCCCCCCCCCCCCACCACTCCATCTCACTTAGGGGGGGGGGGGGGATAAAAGGGTTACATAAGAAAGTTGAAATTGTCTACAACTGAAACCAACCTCTTGACGAAGACGTTACAGCGTCTCTTTCCTTAGGTCTGGTTAATTTAATTGACACAAGAAAAGATGGTTGAATGCAAACATCTTATTTTGTATACAACTGTTCCTTCCTAACCCCCTTCTGAGATCCCTCCCCAAATGATATGTCAATGAAAAGCACCTTTTTACGGTGATACTAGCATTTTCATAGCAGCAAGTTAAAGGCAAACCAAACATCTGCAATACATCTTGCGTAGCCCTCCATGTACTTGCCTCAGGAGTAGCTTGACATACAGTTTTATTGTCTACCTGGTATACGCAAAATGTTTACAATAGACTTACATACAAGTTGAAAAAAGACATATGTCTATGCTGTTCAACATTTGTTACATTTAGCTGAAATATATACACACACACACACACGTAGGCAAAAAAAAAACACAAGTGAAACATTATTGAATTATGTGTCATGGAGACAAAAACAAATACCTTCTTTACTCGAGTAATAGCAATCAGATTTCTCTGTAAATAAACATCCTTCCAATGTTTACTTATTTATATATCGATGTATACTTTCTTTACTTTCTAAAAGATGTTTAAACTTTTTTTTTTTTTTAAAGATATCTATTATATCTGCCCCCCCCCCCCAGTCTCCATTAGTAGTAAATTCCCCATTTTTAAATATCTTTGCTGTAAAGTACCATTTCCTTTGCTGCTGGTAAAATGACATTTCTTCAAATCTCAAGGGATGACCCCATGTCATCTGTGCAGTCCTTGAGATGAATAGTTCCCTTGAAAGTTCCTTGTGTTGACCCTGAACATATTTGTAAATCATTATCATATCCCTTATATTCTAATGTAAACAAACCTAATTTATATCAAATTGAAATGTAACTTGGCTATTGAAGTTAAAATATATTGCCATCATGATAACAGTTACCATAAATGGCTTGCCATTTATATACAGTGTGTGTGTATATATAAGATAGCACTCTAGCGTACAAAAGTATCAAAATTTATTAAACACATAGAACAAAAAATCTAATTAAAAAAAGAGCTGCAGTGTCCACAAAGGCTGGTAAATACTGAATACTGATAACTGAAATACACAAAGCTACAAACATAGGCATAAGTATATCCAGCAAGTAATGAACATACTAATCTAACAGATAGTAGCTAGTAAATGAAAGCCAAGATCTGAGATGGGGCTGAATGTGCCAGATGTAGCTAAGTGAAAATAAGTGAACTACTGTGTTTAAGGGCAGAGATCCAAACCCTGAAGTGTGGAAGCAACAAAGTTGCCTCTTGACACTTGGACCAGCCGGTCAAGAATACCACAAGTAATAGCTCTAGAGTAAATGCATGCATAGGTAAATGCACAGACATAAATTAATAAATAACTAAGCACGTTGTAATTGCGTACACAGAAATGCAGCAGAGTAATAGACAGATGTCAACAATAAATGCTAGACAGTACTTAGCACTGGTCCAAGTGAAAATGAGCAGTAGCTGGTCATCTGCGACTGAAACGCTGGTAGTAAGTACAGATGGGTGAAATCGCCACAGTGCGCATGCTCCATGAGTAATATGAGCGCCAAACTTGAAACTGCAGCAGAGGGAAGTAAATCAGCCTTGGACACTGCAGAATCCTGGACAGACAATGGAGCCCCGATGCGCATGTTTCGCCACCTGCTTCGTCTGGGGGCTTAACGTAAAGGCTAATTAGAGCCATATATATATAGTCGCAGTTGATGTGACGTGGATGTGACGTGGATGTAATCAAGAGAGTGAGTCAGCTGGAAACACCTCAGTCTCCAGCTGACTCAGTCTCTTGATTCTCCAGGATTGTGACCATGCAGCAACCTTAAGCCTATTGGGAACCATGTTAAAAATGGTTTTGAAGCAAAAGGTGACACTGTGTGCCCATTTGCATGTCATTTCCCAGAATCCCTTGCTGCAGTCGAAGTGCTGTGTGCTGGGCGATAATGGTGAAAGGCGAGGTTGCAGACCTGTCTAAGACATGCAAATGAGCATACAGGAATATTTCCATTTGCTATATATATTTAAATTTTATCATGATAAATATATTTCTTCAGGAGGGTGTTTTAGTCTCATTATTTAACTACAAACTGATGAATCTGATCATATACACCAAGATAATTATAACTGGTTATTTCCATTCTAAACATTTACTTAGAGCTGAAGTATTTTTTTTATGGACGGTGTAATTTGTCTCCATTGTTTAGTCAGTGGTACTTTTCTCCTAACCATGTGAGCTGTGGAGCAAGAACTAGCTAATCAGAAGGTGGCAGCTTCATGTAGTTCAGAATCCATATCTTCTCAGGTTCCACTCGAGTTAATGAACATCCCCATTCAGAACTTCAGTGCAATATGTTGCCGTCTGTCAGAATGTCTCTTACTACTTACTGTTCAAGGATACAAAAGGTGAATGCATCACATATACAAAAGAAAAGACAAGTAATTCAGTACATCCCAACATCGTCTGTGCGCACAGCCTTGGGGAACGGATACCACCGGAAGCCATAGATCAAGATCCAGGAGGGAGTTCTTCTATACGAACAGGACGTCCATCCAAACAAACTCATGAGCGGATCTTTGTGCTGGCCATGAGAGGAGAGCAGCTTTACGCCGTGTGGTAACATGTACCTGACATGTAATGCTTGAAGTAACTTTATTGGATGTATGTGCAATACTTACCCTCATCACATTGTGTAGTAAATTATATTATATGAACAATGAGAGTTGTGCACTGTTTTTTGTTTCTCTATATATGTACATACTATAAATCATGTTTTCCATAAATGTGTGCAGACATTGTAATATATTCAGGTTTTATATTTGATAACATAGTTTGCACTACATACTGTATGATACATTAAGCATCCACATACTGTACTGTATAACTGAATAATGTGGCCACATTACTGTAAATTCTAAACAGATACTATGCTATATTAATCATGTGTTTCACCCAGAATCGTGATAGTGTATGATATTTTACAGACTGAAGCAATATTGGTGTACCTGGACCTTGTATGGTTGTGAATTTTGTCATACAATATTTTACCTGCTGTAACCTTATTAATTATGTATAGATGGCAGCCTACTTATACCAATAAGTAATTGTTAATGGTTACATCTATTCTTCAGCAGTAATTGCTTGTGTGTTGAATTGCTATATTTTATGCAGAAAATGAATCACCGTATTTACTAAGCCAATATTTGTTGGAGTTTTCCATGAAACCTACTGTATATGAACATCGGTGGTACAAAAAGCTCTCATATTAATGTATATTACAAAAACAGCTTTACGCTAATGAGTACAGTCAGGTCTGCATATATTTCTGAAAATGCTGTACCTAAAAAATGTACAGTACAGTATGCTACCATAATTAGAGGCTTTTCTCTATCAAAATTCCACACTGCAGTCAATGGGAAACTTCAGCCCCTTAGTGCATCAACATTGATTACAGTTCAATAAAGTTGCTCTATGTCTATCCTCATCAAAAATGTCATTAATGATTAATCCTGTAATCATGTAATAAAGTGGTGACATAAATGTGTAGCCTCAGCTAGAACATATATACCATGTTAATAAAACATGAAGAAAACCATACTATAAAATGAGGCAAACAGTACTATAATATGAAACTCTTGAAACTTGGGCAGGTAAATGGCAGATGAAGTTTAATATACAGGTAAATGTAAAGTTATGCATTTGGGAAACATAAATAAACAGGCGACTTACAAATTAAATGGGGATACATTGGGGGGATTCCTTGATGGAGAAGGATTTAGGAGTGCTTGTAGACAGCAGGCTCAGCAATAGTGCCCAAAGTCATGCAGTAGCTGCAAAGGCAAACAAGCTCTTATCTTGCATTAAACGGGCAATGGATGGAAGGGAAGTAAACATAATTATGCCCCTTTACAAAGCATTAGTAAGACCACACCTTAAATTTGGAGTACAATTTTGGCACCAGTCCGTAGAAAAGACATTATGGAACTAGAGAAAGTGCAGAGAAGAGCCACCACATTAATAAAGGGGATGGATAATCGGATTTATAAGGAGAGGCTAGCTGAATTCGATTTGTTTACATTAGAAAAGGAGGCATCTAAGAGGGGATATAATAATTATATACAAATATATTCAGGCACAGCACAAGGAGTTTTCAAAAGAACTATTCATCCCACGGGCAGTACAAAGGACACAGGTCATCCCTTAAAGTTGGAGGAAAGGAGATTTTACCAGCAGCAAAGGACAGGGTTCTTTACAGTAAGTAGTCCTCCAGTGCATAGACTCAGTTCACATCCCTGACAGGTATAAGTATTTTGAGTGTTTTGAGTATTTTAGTACTTTACTTTCTGTAGGTTTACTAAGAGTTAATATAATAAGTACCTATTTTACTGTATCAATACCTATTTTTGTCTGTGTTTGTCTCTCCCCACATATACCTGTCTGGGATGATGAACTGAGTATATGCACTGGAGGACTTCTTTCTTTTATACAAGCTGCTTTTTGGAGTGGTTGGAACACCTCCTTGGACTGCAGACACTGCAGATACTGCAGATACTGCAGACATTGTAAAATCGATATTTATATATTTGATATCTTATTTCTATTCATCTCTGCATTTATTGTACCCTGGTTGTTGGTTGGCGTTACTTTTTTCTTTTTTATCTTCTTTACAGTAAGGGCAGGTAAAATGTGGCATTCATTACCCATGGATACTGATTGCAGATACAATAGATATATTAAAAAAAAGTATTTATGCAACATATTTGGTTAAGTATATCCATCCTGCATTATATATTTTCTTGTGTTTGGTCTCTTTTATAATCTTAAATGTTTTCTACTTTCTCCTTTTTGTAACTGGGAAGTGCTTTGAGTCCCATTGGGAGAAAAGCACTGTATAAATAAAGTTATTATTATTATTATTTATTTTGAATATTTTGTTACTAGCATACAAAAACAGAGTCATAAGTTTTGAAAAACAAATGAAAAACATAAATATTCTTTGGGATGAGGCATGGTTGATCCCTAACATTGCATGCTTGGTGTTGTGCTTACATACTGTAGGAGATGTGTGCAGAGGGATGCAATGGAGACCGTTTTTAAGGTGAAACTAAAATAAGGCTTTATTGCGCCTGTTCCTTTAACACGGCAAAACATTAAAAAAAAACAAAATAAAGGCCTACTCTGCTTTGGAGAATATCTACACCTTTACTCCAGCCCTCTCTAACTGGGTGGGAAGCTAAGCTAATTACCATCACAACACACACACATCAGTCCAACAAGAAAGTATCTTATCTGTCCTTGTTGCTATAGGGGAAGGCCTCTCTGCTCTCCTGGGTCCGCACCCTTGTGTGCTATGGAAATGTCCGTGTCCAGGTATAGAGGTCTTGTTCCCTTGTCTTGCTGCCAGCATACAGTACTTCTGTGTGCATCAAGACATCTTTTCCTCTAGTCAGTCCAGTTGGGGACTGAGGAAATATCCTTCCTGTTTCTTAGATCAGGCTTTTTCTAACAGTCCTAATCAGCCAGGTGGAATCTGGTTGATTGCCTGTGCAATTAACCAGCACACTGCTGGATTTAGAGACAGTTTTTTCTCAACAGTGATAAGTCCCTGTTGCAAGGGTATTTTACTTGTTGCTGTCTTCTTATATGATATGTAATTCTGGACTACGATTGTGATGATTGCATGAACTGAAACGTGCATCTTCTGTAAGCGTTTCCGCCTAATGGGGACATGTCCATACACAGGGGCCTATGAAGGTGATGTATGAAGGCAAATTTGGAGCGAAATGAAGCATATTGAGTCAGTTTCATCTTGTGTTTAGCTGCTTCAATGTATCAAGATCTTTGCTCCAAGATTTGCGCAATTTGTGTCAGCTTGCGATTTGAGGAGTGTCAAAATTAGGAGTTACAGGTATGAAAGAGTTACATGATGCAAAAATGTTTTCACTTGTATTGTCCTCAAAATATCTGCCTGGTCTGAGGCGGCATAAACTTCGCAGGATAACAATTTGCGGCAAGTGTAGGCAACACTTTGCATAAAAGTTTACAAAACAAACTTATTTTCACACTTTCTCCACATTGTTACATCTCACCGAATGTATTAATGCAAAGGTGGTGCAATTCGTGGGTAAATAAATTGCACCAGATTTTATGAAGACAAAAATCCAAATTATTTCAATGGGATTTTTCCGTTTGATGCATATGAGGTACATTCGTTATCCCAGAATTGCACCACTTTACTTCACAGTACCGATATTGTAGTTATATAAAGTCAAATCAATATACTTTTTTTTATTGTGGTGGCCCAGCAGTTACTTTAAGCATAGTTTAAGATAATAGGAATAGTCACATTAGTGGGTATCGAAACCCAGACTTCGCAAATTCATCATTCAATTAGAGCTGAGAGTGTAAGGTCACCCTGTGTTTGTATGGACTATTGTCTTAAACATACACTTGGGGCAAGATCCTCAGGAGTCCGTTAAATGTTTTATCACGACATTACCTCCATTTAACGTATCAATAGTTGTAACGCAAATCCACACAGGGGATTGGCGTCACTATGCCCTCTCGTTAAGCTAAAAAATATAGTATCGTTAACTTATAATGGACGTCTGGCTTTCTCCTAGCAAATCATATGCTAATGAGCGACTAACCTAAGAACGCAGATCCACAAACCTACGTTCATGTTAGCGCATGGAAATAACGCTACAATAATTAGGTCACATCAAAACCTGCCGTTACTCACATTCAGACTATCATTATTATAGTGTTATTTCAGGGCATAGCCTAAAAGGAAAAGGGGTAGGTCTTAAGTTCTATCCAAATTATTGTACCGAGTGTAGGATTTAACCCTTTCATTACATGTCATACTAATATATATATAGAGTATATATATTATGGATCATATACTGCACCGACACACTTTATTCGAGCAAATACCCAGTATGTACCTGGCAGATATACCTGGAATGCGCCGCTCCTCACCTCTGACAAGCCCCGTTGCGTTTGCCTTCCCAGCCTGGGTTCATGCCTGGCTGACGGGCGGCTGATCTATTAAATGTTAATGATTAGGATTTAATAGGCTGCAATGCTTCGCGTGTCTACCAGATGGCATAAATTCATGAATTGTAATGCAGTATATATATATATACTGTGCAGTATTGCAGCCAGCGGGAATAAAATGCTTCAATCCCTGCCTGGAAAATACCTCAATGCACTCGGGCAGAAAACAGTCACAAACCTCAATACACCCGGGTATACCCGAATTCGTGGGACTAGCCGAGCTCGAATAAAGTGTGTCGCCAGTGTAAATGTCTGAAACACATCAAGAGATGCATATGATGTGTCATGTTCATGTAATAAACTGTACTATGTTTTTTAGTGATTAAAGGGAATGTAAGATATATTTGTGTGGCCTAATATGTTATGTAATATTGACGGTATTAAGTATGTGTACAATAATGTGTCTACATATCATAACAAGAATTACCAAGAGACAGAAGTTGGGAGCTAAACTTTTAATCCCACACAGTTACTTCACTGTGCGTGAGAAATAAACGCAGGAAATATATAACAATATATATTACAATGCAACCAGGGGGACGTTGTGTCCTAGTCTATATCTGAAATATAATAATGTTGTATTCCTTTGTATCAAAGAATGTAAGCTCTGTTTTGGATTTAAAAAAACAACAGACAATAAAAATATGACTACTATAAAAGAAAAACTATTTTCTAAATGCCATATAATTTATTCTTCTAGTGTACCAGAGAACAGCTACTGTATGCAAGATTACTTCATATGTTTTAGATGGATGACTTTCTGCCCAGCATTGTTTTAAAGTGTACTGTGTTATGCAAAAATATAACAAGCCATTCTTTATGTCTTGTTTTATTATCCATGTTGTTTATAAATAGCTTGATCTGCATTTTTGAAGTTGTCCTGTGTGTGTCTGACCTATGACAGTCTATCAAACAAAGCAATTAAATGAGTAGCATGAAAGATCTGGGGGGAAAAAAAGATTTAGGAATTAGTCAGGAAGGAAACTGTCTGCTTCTCTATTTCCCTTCAGAAAAAATGTTATTCTATACTATACTATAGATACAACAATGTGTTTTTTTCTGTAGAACATAATGAATGGGGTTTTGGTTTATAATGGTTTCTTAAGATAATAACTGTGCCTGTGTTTCATAACGTTGGCATCCAGTCCAAAATTAAAGTGGTTCAAGGTAAGAGCAAAATATGCGAAATAAATATTGCAGTCTCTGATCATGTCAAAGTTGTATATTGTGTGGTCACCACTAATAGTAAATATTCATTTGCATAGGAAACGTGACTAACGTTTCACTTTGATCAACCACACAATTCTATGAACCTTCAATGACCACACATGGCCCTGGCCCCTGGCTATGTCCAATTTCTCTCAGGCTTGCCCTCTGCCATTTCATCCTGTTTGTGTTTCCCATTACGTCACATGTGTTCGTTATGCTTCCTTTGTGTGGAAAACACTTTTTGATCTTCCCACTGAATTGGGGGGGAATAGAAAATATAAAAAGAGTTTTTGAACTTTGCTATTGGGAATATTTCTTCTTGTAGAAAACAGGAGCAGATGGTGAAGAGTGGGACTTATTTTGTTATTGTCCCCTCCTGCCATTATTGTGTATTACATGCCCCTTATTACAGAAGAAGGGTTATCAAGTGTCTAATACTCAGTGGAACATTCATTTTTGTCATGTCAAACTCTGTTGATGTCGAGGACCACTTTATAAACCCCTTACTATAAAGAGTGTTTCAAATGATACATTTATATCATACAGGTGCAGCTGCCATTTTTAGACAACTTGCCTTGGAAAATCTGTGGCTATCTCGCAGTAACTTGTGAGATGGTTCAAAGCAGGCTGAAATGGCCCATCGGATTAACACATCAGGAACCCTATGTTTGAATGGGACTCGCTGCCCGGTAGGATTGCACAGCGTGAGTCCCATTCAAGTGCAGGGACCCCCGCTGTGTTAATTCAATGGGCCATTAGTCTGGCTGCAGAAATCTTGTAGCGTTACTGCGAGATAGCCACAGATTTTCCATGGCAAATAGTCTAAAATTGGCAGCTGCAGCTGTAAGTGAATTAACCAATGCTCTTTTTTGTATGTGCCTGATAGAATTGTGCTCATTTGCATGTCACTACCCAGAATCCCTGGCTGCAGTGGAAGCATTGTATGCTAAGAGATCATTGTGAAAGACAGGGTTTCAGTACTGTAAGAGACATACAGATGGGCTCACAAGTGGTATTTTTATTTGCTGTACACAGTACGGTGGAGGTATTTTTTGTCACTTTTTTACTCACCATACCCTATATAGGTTTTGATAGAATTCTATTAAATATATTTAATGACGTCTAATCGTAAAATAAGTCACCGACTTTAAATTACAGAACATTTTTTAGTAGCAGATAAGCAAAGTTTACCTCTAATAGCAGCTAATGTACATTATTTTGAGCGGATGCTTGGTGTCTTTTGTTGACTGTGCACGTACAGATGCAGCAAAATGTACACTCTCAGTGACTGTGTTTTAGAGCGGCTAATGTGGCTGGAGCGAGGCAGCATCGCAGCTACAGCTCTCACGGCCGGGAGAGCAGTAAGTTTCCCAGAAGGATTAACATAGTGGGGTACTGTCTTCTGAAGGGGACTCACACAGTTAATCCTACCAGGCCAGCCACCAGTCTGTAAAAGCTGAGCAGAGAGAAGCAGTCTCTATCTGTCTCCCTGCACAGATTTTACTGCAGTTCTCTGTATTTTTATTATTTATTATTTTTTACGTAGGATTGAAGCAGGGGTCTCTGGAGCTGAACCACATTAATTCCACCTGCTTCCCGAGGTTTAGATCTCCATAGGGGGTGCCGTTACCTCCTGCAAGTTTAAATATCCTGCTGCACGGCTCACATGATTGGACATTTAAACAGCTCCGAGATCCCGCAAGACTATCTTTCCTTGTGACCACAAGGGGGCCGCGATCAGGCTGCAATCGTCTGTATTTTCCCTCTGGGTCCCGGTTATTTACAGTTAACAACACAAGTGAAGAAACAAAGTGCAATAGGTCGGCGCAGTGATAAAAGGCATATAATAGTGCCGTCAAATAGTGAATGTACCATAGAAACTTTCAATAAAGTGCAAAGTGTACAAACATATAGTGACTAAATTCTGTGAAACAATAAATACATTTGCTGCTCAAAACCCTTTCAGTGAATGGTCTGTTGACTCCACTTCAAACGATGATTGCCTCAAGGTGTAGGGGAGCGCAGGTTCAATATGCAATCAAAAAACAAATAAAACATAGTGCAAATAAAGTTCATAACTTGAATGTGTTCTTAAAAACTCTGTGAAGTGGAGACTCACGTGGTATCAATCTAGATAAGGTGCTTCAGAGATCAGTGGCAATGGGCTTGACTCTGGTATCTGAATACTGGAACTTCAATAAGATGTAATTGAATGCGGTGTCACTCAGGGGGATTTCACCAACCAGGATAAAGAGAAAAGGACATCCATAGCATAATCTAATACACTAGTTAACAACACACACATATTTACTAAACAAAATCAAAACTCCATGTCCACTTACATCACATATATGCAGTACTTAATTTAGGCACCATGTATCTTCGAAAACATTTGTCTTATTATTTAATTGATTAAAATGATATTCTAGGTTAACTCTTGATGTAACCAGAGCTTTTAGTAAGGCAAGTGCATCACATTGTCCAGATATTTTACATTTTATTGATATTAAAATTGCAAATTTTGCTTGACCTTGTAAAAAAAGAAACACTGTCATTTCTTTTGCTAAAACAATATTTCACATTAAAATTAATGAGACTCAAAGAAAAAAAAGTAAAGAAAAAAAATGTCAAAATAAAGTCAATTTAACCTATTACATTTCAGGAAAAAAAAAAAAGATTTACAGTCACAACTTGACAATAAAAAGAACATGCAAAGCTTATATCATGTTGCAAATGTTGTTAAAAATGTATTTGTGGCACAAATTAAATGTGAAATCCACCACTGTAGGTCTGCAGAGGTGGCTTGAATAATGACTCAAAATGACCTAACATTATTTGGAACGCCCAAATGTTCACGCCATTAAAATCTCCATCCTTAACACATACATTATTTTTTTTAAATGATCCACTGTTTATTTCATGTGTGCTCTTCACCTGTCTGTAAACAAAGAAGCCCCAATGCACATCCAATATGACAAATTATTTAGTTTATTTCTATATGTTTTTTTCTTCTCATAAGGATGGGTCATTTAGTTCAATTCTTGGGCCAAAACATATCAAGCCTTCAACCATGCAAAAGTGTAATCCTACCAACAGGTTCCTACACTACCAATGTTATACTTTTGTATCCACTGCATACAGAAAAGAAAAAACGAAGCATTGATAGTCAATAGCACGGGATGCGGAATATATATATGTAGCCTTTTTACCCCCACCCTAAGTGAGATCTTGTCTGCTACTAGTGTCTTTGATGTAAGATGGTGCATACCTGTGAGGTAACGGGAGGGCTGAGCACTTCCGCGGTGGTGTGGGGATTCTCAGGACAGGTTTACAGGGTACCTTTGTTCATGGTTGCAGCGCCTCCAGTCAGTGAGGATTCTCTGGGATAGTAGGATGGTCCAGACTGACACCTTTCTTTAGCCCAAGACAGTGACTCACACTTGCATATCGTTCCATGGTATTTATAGCAATGGTTAAGATCTTACAGCAGGTACATCCCTTTTCTTGCTTCCCCTTAGAAGGTCACTTCGCCTTATGGGAGCAAGGAAGTTGTTGCTCACTCCACAGGATGAGGAAAGAGACACACCCACTTTTGGGAGAGAGACAGTTTATATACGCTGGGATTTGGCTTGCAACCCTGCCCCATAACAGGACAGGTCTGATACTGACAGGTCATCCCAATCCAGCATGTGTCCCAGCCATTACCTCCCCCAGGCTGAAACTATCTGGCTGTTGCTAGGCCGCCCATGGATACATTTACTACATCCAAGGCTGCAATAACAACTAGGCCCACAGAGGAATTAACCCTTCCAATGCCTGACCCTAGCAGGACTTAAACTGTTAGGAACCAGAGGAAAAGGGTAGTGGCCAGAGGCTAGGCTACATATATGTGGTGCCTACAGGGTTAAAATTTAGGCACACTATCTGTGCGATGTGTGAACTACAATGCAGTTAAAATTGGTAAAAAAAACAGAAGTGCACTAATGTCAGCGACATCCATGGCAGGGTCTGGTTGTTCTTGCACCCAGCCTGCAGTTCCACCGCTCCTCCTCCTGCTTGTTCTGTCAAGGAAATTTCCAGACTTTGGAATCTGATCCTCTGCACCTGTCTTCTGTCTCCAGTCTGCCATTTATAAATCTCCCCTTTTTTGTCCATTCAGTATTTGTATGTATATTTTTATTTATATAGCACCATTTATATTCATAGCGCTTCACACCAGTAATAAACAATAGGAAGGCGTGTCCCTGCCCTGAAAAATTTACAATCTCAGTTCCTGTTTATACTGGTTGCTCCTGTTCTTGTTTCTAGTTCCTGTTTCCAGTTTCAGTTCCTGCTCCAGTCCCTGTTCATTTCCTTGTTCCCTGTTGCTGCTACTGGACCTCTGCTTGTGACCTTGACTATGCCTCTTGCCACCTGCCTCGGACTTCTGCATTTGTACCCTGACTACAAACCTTGCTGCCTGCCTTAATCCCTGTTTGTGACCCCTTACTACGTCTATGTTACCTGCCCTTCTGTTCCAGCCACCAGGATCCTACTATGCACTATCGCCCATTCCTCTCCATGAGTGTAGCCATTTTATGTCAGTGATGTGCGGTGTGGCCTGGAATGTAACAGAGCATTAATCCCAGATATGGTCGATGATGTGATTATCAATAAGATACTAGGAGCAGCCTCTCCGTGGGGACGGGCCCAAATAAAGGGATTTTTTTTTGTTATAGTACTTTGGTATAGTACTGCATTACTACTGTGTATGTGGGATGAAGGCATTGATTCTGCTCGTCTGCTTTATAGTATTGCAGCGAGGGATAATGAAATGTTGAATATCCCAATTGGTTGACACTGCTGCTGGCCCTAGCAATTCCGTAAATCACACTATCGTAGACAAGGTCCAAGGGTTCCTACAGGTAGCTTAGGAGGGAGCCATTGTCGAAGAATTTTGTAATGAGATGTACTCCAAGGCACCCACTTCCTCTATGAGACTAAGCCATAATCAGGACCGACCAATGCCAATATCTTTGGGCAACTAACAAAATTGTGCCAGATGGTAGGCTGGAGTGACTATGGAAGGACCATGACCATTCAAAGTTTATTTTAACAGATTTGGATGATAATAATGCAATATGTACGCCTTTAAAGAATAGAAACATAAAATGACATGGCCGATTATATAAACTTACAAAAATGGCACCCTTGCAAAGTATAGCTAGAACAACAGCTTATCTGGCAGTTTTTTGCAATAATCCATTGTGGCATCTAGTAAGTGCTCTTCCTAGCACTTCGAACTCCGCCCTCCTCTCTCGTGATGCGTGACGATGTCAACTGTGAGATACAGTATGTGCTGATTTTCCCAATGCATTTCGTGTCTAGCAACTTGATCAGGGGTTTCCCCTGAGAATCAGCACATATCACACCGTTGACATCGATATGCCCCCGCATCATGCAATAGGAGGGCAGCGCTCAAAGTGAGATCAGAGGAGCACTTACAAGATGCTAAAAATAGGGCCTGTGGGAGCCCAACAACCACCCCTCTTCCTTTCAAGATGAGACCCCTGGAGTGTCAACTCCAATGGGCTGTCCTCCTTGTTCGAGTAGACTCTTTGCTGGCTTAACCGGGCTAGGATCATTCTGCAAGGAGAGTCCATTGGTATTGCTGTAGTCGCTGCCCTTCATGTTGAAACATAAAATTGCACTATTGAATGGCCAAGCTCAACCCGAAAGTTTGCTATTCTCTCCAGTGACCTAGTGTAGCCAGTTTAGGGGATTTTGGTCTGTGACTACCATAAAACTTCTGCCATAAACATAGGGTTGCAATTTCCTCAGATCTCATACAATTGACAAGCACTCCTTCTCAATTGTCACATATTGGACCTTCCAATCTAGCAGCATCCTACTGAAGTATACTACTGGAGCATTACCCCATCTTTGATGCTTCAATGTCGTTAGTAGAGGCATCGGTCTGCAACAGGAACCTCCTGCTGTAGTCAGAGGCCACAAGAGGAGTGCTGGCTTAGATATGTTTTAAGTTCTAGAACACATCCTCGTATTCCAGAGACCAGATCACAGTGCGAGAGAGCCTTTTGCATATCAGGTCGGTAAAGAGCTTTGTGATAGTACTATATTGGGGCACACATTTTCTATAATAACTGAGTGTACCCATTAAAGTGAACATTGCCTTTGGGTGCAGGGAATTAACCACTGCACTATAGTGGCTACATTGGCGGGCTTGAGCTTAAGCTCTCCCCCGCCTACACTGTAACTTAAATGTAATATTTCTGCCATGCTGATTTGAGACTTACAAAAAAAGTTGAAAAAGCAGTGCACAACCAGGAGAAAGGGTCTAGTGAAAAAATTACTTTATTTAGAACATGATTAAAAAATAGGAGTTACGCAGCTCTTCTACGATGTGATAAGGGGGTTGTAACAGGGACTTATCCCTATCTAAAGAAATCTGCCTCAGAGCTCTGAATCCAGCAGAGAGCTGGTTTATAGCAGCCACTCAATTAGCCAGGCTCCAGCTGAGAAAAAGCCTCATGTAAGAAACAGGGGAGAGATTTTTCCTTAGCACACAACTGTGCTGACATGAGGAGAGAGTCTTGAGCACACAGGAGGACTGTGTGTTGACTGCAAGACATGAGGGGACCAGACCTCTATGCCTGGACACAAAGATTTCCTTAGCACACAACTGTGCTGACCAGACTGATCCTGTATATGAAAGCCTGCAGCTGGAGAACCAGATAAGACTTTTTTTTAATATATTGCTCCCTGAGAAACATACTATATGTTTTTGGGATTGAGGACTGTCTTATCCAGTTAGCCACAGATAGTTAGGGCATATACGTACTGTCTAGTTATTCTCCAAAATGGAGTAGGTTTTCTTTTATGTTTTGTGCTGTACATTGTTTAAAGGAACAGGGTCAATAAAGCCATATTTTAATTTCACCCTAAACGTTCTCCATTAGCATACCTCTGCACACATCTCTTAAAGGGGTAATTGATCAGACTTCTCTCATATAACAGGAAGCAGAGAGCTTTAGAACTACGGTAGATAAGCTAATGTAAAAAATCCATTAATTAGAACTAAAACATAATTAAAAAAAAAGACTGCTGAAGTAAGCCTAGAATTGGTGGATCTACACAGATAGCGCAAAACATTATTAAATCATAAAACAGATAAAACTATGCTAAGAGAAGGGGAACAAGGCAGACACATTATTAGTTATGAAGCTGAGAAAAGAACAAAGCAGGTTTTGTATAGATTTATTGAGAACAAAAGAAGGAGGAATTACATTTGACTAAAAGCAGATAAAAAAGGAATTCAGAAAGTTCTACTCTATATGGCACAACTTGCCTTCGTAAACAGGTGACAACTTCAAAGAGCAGATCACTGCCTACAAAAAATACAAATTACAAAATTAGATTAAAAAAAGCAGTGGATTCGCTGACCCAACAAAAAGAGATGAAAAATATAGAAGAAGTTCTCAAGTTCATGCCAAGGGGCAAAAGCCTGAGACTGGACAGTTTCTACCTTAAACATTACAAAGAGTATTCAGACATACTAAACACACACATGTGAGCAGTGTTTATTTCAGTCACAACATCGCCCTCCTTGCAGACACAAAAGCTAGAGGCACATGTTACGTTAATCCACAAGGGGGATAAGGATCTGCTTCAATGTGCCAGTAACAGACGAATCTCATTACTGAATGTGGATATGAAGACAATCCAGACCAGCGAGTGAAGGGTAACATGACCCTTGGCCCAAGGATCTGTGGAGTGACACATGATGAGGAGAAGAAGGGTAGGGTACTTAAGGGACAGTAGCCCATGATCTACCTCTCTCCTCGGCGAATACTCCCCAAAAGTTTCTCATCAACATTGGATCTAGTGACTGAGGTGATGCAGCAGTGAGATGGCCAAAAAGAGTGAGTGAAGCGGTGGTGGCGAAGCTGAGAGTCAGACCAGTAGAGACAGCATGCCCTTTTCTCCAAAGCCCCTCCAGCATCTGTCTGATGCCCCACGGAATATAACTTTAAGCCTTGCAGGGGTGTAATACCCCTGCACCAGCCCCCCCCAAAGAGTGGAACCTGGAATTGGAGGAGGAAAAGGGGGGGGGGGCATATATGATTTGGGATATAATGAGCACCTCATTAATATCAATCACAACCTTTGAATGTGTGTACAAAGTGTTGTATCAGGGGTATTACACCCCTGCAAGGCTTAAAGTTATATTCCTTGGGGCATCAGACAGATGCTGGAGGGGCTTTGGAGAAAAGGGCATGCTGCTTTTGTATATGGTGGATTTGCCCAAAAAGTAAGAATTTTTGGAAATAATTATTGGGCACCATCAAGGAAATCACGGGGGTAAAAGTCCCAGATTACCCATAATTGGTGCTCCTCAATAAGGACATAATTCATAACTATAACCTCAAGAAATCCTTGATGTTACACCTGTTGAAAACAGCGAGACATGCGAGACATGCCATTCCACTTCTGGAAACAAGCAAACAAGCAATATCCCAAAATAAGACATTTAGATGTCTAGAGTATGGGACACGTACAATGGAGAGGCTAACTCATGTATGTCAGATATACTGGATACATTTGAGAATATTTGGGAACCATTGTATTGTTTCAAGAAACCATTGATACCCTGAGTTTTGCGAAGAGCCCAGGAAGACGCAGTACCTGCGTTCATGTTGCCAGGTAGGGAAGTATTTGGAGTATTCCACTCTCTCGACAGAAATTAACATGAACTTGAGTAATTAATAGAATAGTTATTAATAAAAGCCAAAGTCACACACACAGCCCTCCCTAGCTAAATAGAGCGAGTACAGAATTGTGCCTCCCAAATATATAATTTGTATTGTTTTTATTTTCAGTTATTTATTTTTCACTGTAAATGCTGTAATTTAATGATGTCATGTTTTTCATTTTGCTTTCCGTTTCTCCTGCAATGTAACTGTATCTTCCACTCATTCAGATACCGGTGATGATACCCTATAATATGAAGACATTACCATTTACCTTTTAATTTCTGTATGGATATTTGAAACTTCCTTAATATACAGAGAATTTGCAACAACAAAAGGGACAATCTAAAACCACTTAATTATTCAATTTTTATCTAGAAAAATCCACATGCTGATGGCTTTAAATTCCTTCGTCCTGTGGCTCCCTTACTTGCAATATTTGGGATCCAAAACCTATGATTCAAGCCCTCCTTTAATATTTTCACAAACTTTTTATTAGGATACTAATTTAGCCAATCCAACATTTTTATAAAGACCACTGGTATCCATGACCTTCTGCCCAATGTTTCCAACTGCTGGCTTAACCCCGACTGACTTCCCTTGCCTAACACACCTGGTTGCTGAGTACCTCCCATTACAAAATGAGCACTAATGTCTACATTTACAACCTTGCCTGCATTTACAATTCCCTTCATTAAATGCCCAGCAAAAACCTAAGACTGACAGCAATTCCTGGTGATGGGAACTTTGGGCTCCCAACAGAAATATTGAAGGCCTCTGTGAAGTCATACAGTATGCCAAAGCCATAAATGTAAATCTTTAGATTCACCAACTATTTTGCTTATCAATTGCCAGCGTATGGTGAAAGGCTTCATCATTACACTACCACACATTACCACCAGATGTTCTAAAGGCCACACAGATAGTATCAAGATATTGAAATAAATCAGATTTCTCCCCACCCACTTCAAGGGTGTTTTTTCGATTTACCACCAGCATTAGCATCTTTTACAAACCCAATACCTCTTTGAACAACAATTTTAGCATGAACCATTTTTCTTAGATGCTTGTCTTTCATCAACACCCTCCTGAGCCTAGAATGAACCCCTTTCTCATGGGACAATGTGGACTAAGGCGCTGATAGTGAGTCACCAAATATTTTTCTTGATGGAGGACAGGAGCGGCACCTTGCTCTCTGTACCACACTTGCTCTTCTACTCGTAGCAACTTGTTAACCCATTCAATGTCGTGACGCTGCACCTCCTCCCGAAAGTGTTCCAAAATATCAGCCATTTCTTTCTCCACTGCTTCTCCTGATGATCCCAATTTAGATGTATTTCTTTAAATGGTCCATTAATTAATTTTATTATTTTCAACACAAAGCGAAAGTAATGTACTACAAACCTGCCCATTGTGCATCTTACTCTTCTTTAGCACCTCTGTCAGAATCAGAAGCACTTCCCTTTCATAGGCAAACTGCCCTATGTATCAGAACCAGCGTGCTAAGGGTTATTATCTGCTTTTGCTTGTACTATGTGAAAAGTCAACTCCACCCACTGGAATGTTATTGAGCCAGGAAGACAAAGGACTTTCTATCCACAGCGGCATTCAATCTGAATCCCTTCAGTGTACATCTATGTCGTCCTAAAGGCGGACAGCCTTTGGCACAGCCAATGGACCGCTAAAGGGTGTGAGACGTTTGCTGGCGTTCGCTGATATTTCATGATATTAAAGCTTCTCTATTTCAATCTGAAACTCACCAGCCTTTTTATCCCCTGTACCCAATTTTCCAACTCTATCTGTCCATGAAATGTCTGTGAATTGACTGTAACCCATTTAATTTAATGTATCCATGCATTGATATAGCTCTTTGCCCAGGACATACTTGAAAACGAGGAAACTCTAAATGTATTACTTCCTGGTAACACATTTTATAAATAAACTGTATGTGTACTCCATCTCAGCAATTATATGCACATACTTTGTTTTGTGCACAACATCAACTTGGGTTTTCGTATAAATGAGAGGATCTGTGGCTACTTCTGCCATTCTGCCGCAGCATGCAGAAAACTGAATGACCTGCACCGGTCCCATAATTTGCACTGCTGTCAGCTCAAGCAAGAGGTTGTAACCGGGTGAAATTCAACTTTTACATGTTAGAGGGGCTTCTACAGCAGAAACTAGCAATATCCAAATACGTGGCATCTCGTGAAATAGGGAAAGGGGAGCAGCTTTCGTCACTCACAGTGGAAACTCATGACACATGTCAGTCCACATCTGGCAGATTGACGTTTTCCATAACAGAGGTTATAGAGGTTGTGTCTTTGGGGGTTACTCATTTAACCGTGATAGTGCTGATTGGGGCACTCTCACACAGAAACTCCCGTTCACTTCATAAGTGCCTAATTCATTAAATAAATTAGTCTATTTTATCACATATTATTGCTAGTTGGAAGTCAACCAAACCATGGCATGATGATGGTGATCCTTACCTGTAATCCCTGTAATCTATTGATGTAGTATAAATAGAGGATATTTTCCATTATAATTGTAAAATCCTACAATGCTGCTTTAAACAAATAAATGTAATTACTTTGACTTGAAAAAGATTTCTTTCAAAATGTGGGCTTCAGTTGATTTACATGGTAACCGTTTCTTGCCATATGTTGTTTTCCATTTAAAAAGGAAACATTTGGAAGATTTTTTTTATCTGCTTCCTGTCTTTTTACTTACATACGTTTCATATTTCTTCAAAGTTCACATAGTTTGTCATATGGTAATTATTTAGGAAACAATACATGTGGATTTAATTGCACAAACCCTTTTCTACTGCGTGTTCTGTTAGAAAAATACTAGAAAGAGGTATATACACTGAGTAATGTAGGGGTGGGGAGCAATGCGTGAATCTGACTGCAATAATTCTGAGCAAATTATCAATTTAACCTCTTCAATTTCAGAGGGTTGAGACACCTCCGTGGCTACAGACAATCCGGTACTTCCGCATCATGTGATCGCTCTTTGGAACGGTCACGTGATGCGACGTCTGTACAGACTATTGTCTCAAACTACAGGCCAATCTCCCTTCTCCCAACTCTATCCAAAGTCATGGAAAAATGTGTCCACTCCCAATTAAGCGATTACTATAACAAGACAAATTTCCCTAGCCAATTCCAATCTGGCTTTCACCCCAAACACTCTACCGTAACTACCCTGCTAAAAGTTTGCAATGAAATCCAGTGTGGAATGGAACGGGGACAACTCACTGGTGCAGTATTCCTAAATTTTGCAAAGGCTTTTGATACTGTTGATCATGCTATCCTGCTTAACAAACTCCAGAGCTCTGGAATAGGGAAGCATGCTTTAAACTGGTTTTAGTCCTACCTATCAGGTAGAACCCAACATGTGTCCATCTCAGGCTCTAACTCCAACCCCCTGGATATCAAATGTGGTGTCCCGCAAGGCTGAGTTCTGGGGCCCTTACTCTTCTCAGTGTTCATCAATAATCTTCCCACAGCTTGTCAGGAAGCCTCAATACACATGTATGTAGATGACACAATCCTATGTGCACACAGCCATAGCCTCTCCGATCTTCAACACATACTTCAGTCTGACTTTTTGAGACTCGAAAAATTGATTTCCCAAAACAAACTGTTTTTAAACACTGACAAGACTGTAACAATAGTATTTGGGACCAAGACTAATTTTTTAAAGCTTCCAGCGACTGAGCTCCAGATTAGAACCAACACTAACACCACCCTAATCCCTGTCACTAGTTTTAAATACCTGGGCATATGGTTTTACTCCCACTTAACATTCGGGATGCACATTGATACCCTGAGAACCAAGACCTATGCCAAACTAGGGGTACTTTGCAGGAACAAATCCTCCCTAAGTCTCCTGGTCAGAAAGCGTATCGCACAGCAGATGCTAATGCCAATTATTGACTATGGAGACATAGTATATGGCTCGGCACCTCAAACCCACCTTAGCAAACTTGACACCCTCTACAATTCAATTTGTCGTTTTGTTCTCCAATGCAACTATAACACACATCACTGCGAAATGCTCAAAGACCTAGATTGGTCATCACTCGAGTCTAGGCGCAAAGTTCACCTTTCCTGTCTTGCCTTCCAATTCTTTATGGGCAAGCTACCCAGATACCTGAACAAGCTCCTCACCCTTACCACATTCAGCACCTATCATCTGAGATCAGACTCCAAAAGACTGTTCATGGTCCCAAGGCTCAACAAAGTATCCGGATGTTCCTCCTTCTCTTACCGTGCACCCCAAAACTGGAACAACCTACCAGAAACTCTCAAATCCACCACCAGTTTAAGTTCTTTCAAATCTAAGGCTGTCACACATTTTAATCTGGTCTGTAACTGTTTCATACGCCCATAATATATATTTTCTTTAACTGTGCATGCAATTTCTTGTATATAATGTATACCCTGTTCATTTATGTAACTGTATTTGTAACCATGTATTATTTGTCTTAACTCTGTGCCCAGGACATACTTGAAAACGAGAGGTAACTCTCAATGTATTACTTCCTGGTAAAATATTTTATAAATAAATAAATAAATAATTGGGCCGAATGTAACGGGGAGATTGCAGGATCACCCTTTCAGTGTTGTGCGTGTTGGAGAGCTGATTGCATAAAGCCCCTAATAACTAGCAAGGGGTAATGTTGTACAGTGTACATCATAAGGGCACCTGGGGTGTCACTTTTTAGGACATACACTGTACGTAATTAGGGCACTAAAGGGTTTTTGTTGTTTAAAAAATGTTTTACCAGGAAGTAATACATTGAGAGTTACCTCTCGTTTCAAGTATGTCTTGGGCACAAAGTTGTGGACACATGGTTACATTAAATATACAGAGGTTATACAGTCAATTCACAGACATTTCATGGACAGTTAAGAGTTGGAAAATTGGGTACAGGGGATAAAAGGGCTGGTGAGTTTCAGATTGAAATGGAGAAGTTTTAACATCACCAAACATCAGCGAACGGCAGAAAACGTTTCACACCCATTAGCTGCGCCAAAGGCTGTCTGCCTTTGGGGCAATGCAGATGTACACTGAAGGGGTTCAGATTGAATGCAGCGGTGGATTTCAATTCTTTGTGGTTAAATATTCCTTTTGTGATTCCACAATATTAGGTACATTTAAAACAAAAAAAAACAAACCTATCTTCTACCTTTAATATAAGTTGATTCATTCAGTTCAAGTCTTGTGTTATAATATTGCGATTTTCACTTACTAGCCCTGGTGTCTGGGGTTTTCAAGATTTGGTTCTGGTTTTGCCAAAGGAGCATTTGTGTGAGAATATAACCATTTAAATATCTAAAAAAATATATAATGGAACACAGACACGCTGCATTTCTGCAAAGCTTATATACTTAAACACATCTCTTATTTATGCCTTGCATAAAAACACTGCCTCCTCCTCCTTCACTGACACTCAACTCACATTGGAGGAAACTTCCTAACTAGAATAGATACTGTATACAAGATGGGGAAGAAAACGATTGCACCAGTTACTCTTGCAGATAACTGATAACATAACCAAAGTTTCCATATGATTCAATGGCAATGATAATGCATAAAATCTCAGCATAGTGTGCCTGCAGAAGCAAAAACCTTTGCTGCATCTGTAAGTTACTCTCTGTTATATACAGTACCCATCCAGCCATGGACATGCAATAAATGCTGACAAACTTCTTGGATTGGCCTGCCAGACCCCCAGGACACTTGTTTTCAATCTCCCCCCATATCGGCAGCCCTGAGTAGGATGTTTAGAGAGAGAACGTAAAGCTGGGTAATCTTCGCTGAAACTTGTAAGACTGTGACGTCTGACTTTGGAACATACATTTTAAACATGCCTTTATTTTATTTACCAAATATTTTTCCAGGAAAAAACACATTGAGAGTTACCTCTCATTTTCAAGTATGTCCTGGGCACTAAATAATGTTGACAACATTACAAGCCACAGTTACAAACATTTTTCAAGTAGGAAACAGCCAAAGTCTTGAAATAACTTAGGCAGGAGACAGATTTGAGGGGCTCCGGTAAATGGTTCCAGAAGTGGGGTATTTGATAAGAGAAGAGCGACCGGCAAACCATAAGCAGGTTTGTGGAGGCAGATCTAAGGAGATAAGTGCTGTTTACTTTCCAATGATCAAGATGTATTGATCCCCTGAAAGAGGGGCAAGCAATGCGTTCATTAACCACGTGACAGTGAAGCGGTTAAGAGCATATGTTTAATGTTTGTGAAATCTTCAGACATTTTCATCATTGTGCTAGGGCTCAGCAGTTGCATTGTCATCAAAGGATGCTTACAAAAGGGTATTTTTAATTTATTAGTCACTCAGCGTGAAGCAAAGGTTGGGAATGTCTAGACATTAACTCGGATGCTTTGTAGATTCCCAAGAGATTACTTGTCTCATGGCTTTTCCTTGTAGAGCACTATGCATATTGTCAGTAGATGTACAGATGATACCAATTATGAACATATGTATGAAAAATACATTGTTTTTCTTCTTATACAAATAAAATATCTTCTTTATAAGTCACATAGTTACTGCAGAGGGCTGAAACACAGAGAATGCTTTGAAAAATGTTGGTGCCTCTCCAGATCTAGAAGGGTTAAACGCATCAATAATGGCAAGAAAATGCTTGGAATGAGTCAAAATATTTAGCATTCCCTGACATACATGATTATCCAGCCTTTATTTAAAGACACACTGTGGCCGGGATTTTCTAAGCTCCGATAAGGTGAACCTGAGCTCAATGCTGCAATAACTGCCTTTAACTTACAATTGTATCTGGTGAAGGTTTTTTACCCTGGAATTGCACCAAAGTCGCTCGGCTTTAAAACTAGTAGGGTAGGTGTGCAGCGCACAGCATCCAAACGAGAGCAGGTCTGGCAAAAACTATCTTTATTTAGCAAGGCATAAAATTGAGGGACGCAGCCCTTCAACGCGTTTCGTGCAAAGCACTTTGTCAAGAAGTGCCTTTACACGATATACAGCCACTTATATACAGATGACCGGTCAAATCTCGCGATATGTGGTGACGTCATCAAACCGCCACTAGCCAATGAAAATGATATCCCTCGCGCATGCGCGCCGCGATCGAGCCCCGTGATAATAACAACCACCGCATACCAATCATCTCACTGTCACGGCGACGTGCACCAGCTGGTAAACACAGCGCAGCTCAGGAGACAAGCCCTGGATGCAGCAATTGAGTACCCCAGACCCTCCGCCACGCGCATGCACATGTGGATAATCTAAAGCGCCTTACTCATTGACGGATCGATGCGTCTGAGCTGCCTAAGAGTAGAAAAGAGCAGACTCATATACAACGATCCATCCGGAGAGGCAATGACAGATTTATACAAGTGTACATTAAAAAAGCGGCTTATCTCCACAAAACTACGCGTTTAGTTTGGCAATCAATGTCACCATACATCATTATAATAAACAGTTCAGTAATATACAATTTATTGTTTAAAAACTTAACTAAACTAAACTAGATACACCCTTAAAATACAAGTATACTGCTATACTCATGTTAAAACAGTTGTGCTCCCTCCTGATGACATTGTGATCATTATATCCATATAAAGCAATACTCAAATATTAATTAATTTCCTCTGTATTATTATTATATTAATATTTGAGTATTGCTTTATATGGATATAATGATCACAATGTCATCAGGAGGGAGCACAACTGTTTTAACATGAGTATAGCAGTATACTTGTATTTTAAGGGTGTATCTAGTTTAGTTTAGTTAAGTTTTTAAACAATAAATTGTATATTACTGAACTGTTTATTATAATGATGTATGGTGACATTGATTGAAAAACTAAACGCGTAGTTTTGTGGAGATAAGCCGCTTTTTTAATGTACACTTGTATAAATCTGTCATTGCCTCTCCGGATGGATCGTTGTATATGAGTCTGCTCTTTTCTACTCTTAGGCAGCTCAGACGCATCGATCCGTCAATGAGTAAGGCGCTTTAGATTATCCACATGCGCATGCGCGTGGCGGAGGGTCTGGGGTACTCAATTGCCGCATCCAGGGTTGGTCTCCTGAGCAGCGCTGTGTTTACCAGCTGGTGCACGTCGCCGTGACAGTAAGATGATTGGTATGCGGTGGTTGTTATTATCACGGGGCTCGATCGCGGCGCGCATGCGCGAGGGATATCATTTTCATTGGCTAGTGGCGGTTTGATGACGTCACCACATATCGCGAGATTTGACCGGTCATCTGTATTTAAGTGGCTGTATATCGTGTAAAGGCACTTCTTGACAAAGTGCTTTGCACGAAACGCGTTGAAGGGCTGCGTCCCTCAATTTTATGCCTTGCTAAATAAAGATAGTTTTTGCCAGACCTACTCTCGTTTGGATGCTGTGCGCTGCACACCTACACTTCTGGACTTTACTCTTTACAGCGGCACGCATTGGAAGGGAGACTCTGGAGGTGATTGAGACAGTGAGTACTCACTAGGGGCTATCCCAATGAGGTGGAGGAGGGTGTCCCAGGACACTCTACCCCAACCTTCAGGGTTTTTTTGGTGCCCCCCCCCATACTATGGACTGAGTATATATACAATGAATTGATACCTTAATACCCAGTGCTCTCCCTCCCGAAACACACACACACAGCACTTTGAGCACCATTTTTCTATCCTTACCCGGCTTTAAAACTAGTGCATACGTGGAGGGGAACTGCACCAGATTTAATCAGTGCAAAAAAATAATTTTACCTTTTATTTCATAAATCTAGAGCAGCGGTTTTACTTTTTGTGGTCAGTAAAAAGAAAATAAGTGCAGTAACATACTGCTTTGTGAAAACATGTGTGAGCCATCTTATCTATACAGTTTATCACTCCATGTTTGCACTGGTTTTGCCCCATGGACACTTTGGGGAGTATATATCAAGGCAAAAGTGGAGAAATTCCAGGGGGAACATACTATGGCAGATGGCAGATTAATACAAAAACAGAATATCATATTTCTTTCAATATGATTTTTTTTAATGCAGCTGCTGCAGTTTTATTTTTTTTTAACCAAAGAATGATCCTATGTTTGCCTTTATACATAAGCGCTTATTCACTAAGGTGTTCCAGCTGCAAAACTAGGGCAAGCAAGGGCAAAAAAACAGCACCTGGGTTATTAAAGAAAATGAATCCCATTACTCTGAATGGGAAATTTTCCTTTGATACTGTACATCTAATGTCATTATTTTGTCCTGGTTTGCACCTAGAAAACTTTAGTGAATAGTCCCCAGAAGACCCCAGCTGCAAAACTGCAGCAGAAATTCTGCATCGAAATGAAACGTCACATGGGAAACAATAGGAATGTTTGTTTTGGTGCATTTTTTTTTTGTTCCAGTTTTGCAGTATTTTAGTAAAAATAAAAAGTCAAAATCGGCGACATTTTGGGAACAAAAATGCACCAAATGTAGCAGCAATAGAATTTCTGAGGGAGAGGTATCAACGGAAAAAAGTGTCACTAAATGTTTGTTTTGACTCAGTGCTCCATATTATGTTTGTATTGCGTCAAATGTCAGAAAGTGTTTTGCCACTACAGAACTGGCAGATTTTGTTGTCTCAAATAGAAGATAAAAAGGTGACAGAGAGATGAAGAGTTTGACACATCTCATTATTATTTGTGCATCATGTACTGTAACTCCTCCCTACCTACTTCCAGTCCCCACATCACAAGCAGACGCATACACTGGCGACACACTTTATTCGAGCTTGGCTAGTCCCACGAATTCGGGTATACTCAGGTGTATTGAGGTTTGTGACTGTTTTCTGCCCGAGTGCATTGCGTTATTTTCCAGGCAGGGATTGAAGCATTTTATTCCCGCTGGCTGCAATACTGCACAGTATATATATATATATATACTGCATTACAATTCATAAATTTATGCCATCTGGTAGACACGCGAAGCATTGCAGCCTATTAAATCCTAATCATTATCATTTAACAGATCAGCCGCCCGTCAGCCAGGCATGAACCATGGCTGGGAAGGCAAACGCAACGGGGCTTGTCAGAGGTGAGGAGCGGCGCATTCCAGGTATCTGCCAGGTACATACTGGGTATTTGCTCGAATAAAGTGTGTCGCAGCAGTATGGCTAAAACTTGGAGTAAAGCCTTTGATACATTGACACAGAGATGTAAAATATAAATGATGCCATTTGCACAAATTCAATGCAATTTTGCCTTGATACATTATACATATGCTCCAAAATTGCAGCCTGAAGTGTTCATGTTTCAAGAAACAAAGCAGTGATGGCTATTTATTATAGATTGTCAAAATGTGCACCATTTAAAAAAAAATGTCAACAAAACTGCAAAGAAGTGAAATGGAAAGGTGCATGCTAGGGAGTTGTGGTGACACTTAAAGCCCTTGATATTACTGTCTGATGCTGAAGTGAGGCTGTGCATTTTAGGTGTCAATTTACAATATCACAGCAAAAATTCTGTAATTCTGGGAGAAAACTTCACCGGATGCAATAATGAAAACATCCAATTGATTTCAAAGAGATTTTGTCTTTGATTTATATAATGCAGATTATGTGCCCCTGAATTGCACCACATTTGCCTTGATATATATGCCCCAAAGTCTACACAATGCAAAATTGGGGCAGGGAGGATTTTGCTACATGACCACCATGAATCATGTACCATGGGGTCTGACATTATTCGTATTAAAAGATACCAATACTCATAAGAAGATTTAAAAAAAGAGAATTGATCTTATCTGTCTTTTGCCTCTAAACTCCTTAAACGTTTTGTATTCTCTCGTTTGCTCCACTTTCTCAACACCTATTCTCTCCTAGACCCTCTACAATCTGGCTTCCGCACTGCTCACTCAACTGAAACAGCCCTCACTAAAATAACTAATGGAAAAATTTGCTGCTGTGCGCTCAGGAATGAGTTCAAATAAGGTGCTATATAAATCCTCACCGGGACAGATGGGGGAGTATGTGAAGCAGTCAATGGATATGAGTAAATCCTCAGGGGGAAAAGATGAACAGCAATGTGAGCAAGCAATGACCTCTTACCCCTTCATAAGAAGCCCTGTTGATTCCCCTCCTCCTCCATTGGAACAGTGCGCGCTGGTCTAAACAGGACGGCTGACACTTCTGGGTTCCGAGAGTTAGGAAATTGCTTCTTACCTCTCTACTTACATCCCGTCAGACTCCTGCTCCCATCTTCAGTGACCAGGCTATACCGCACGTCTGCACACTCCCGACTTCCGTAATCAAGCAGCACTGCACGTCTGCAGTGGAAACTCCTCCTGTTTCCCCTCCTAGGGTGCCGCCGAGAGCTGGAAACATACGATAGATTAAAAAAGGCTCTAGGGCACTGTAGACGGACGTTCACAGAGGTACACAATTGGAGTCGTTATAATGTGAAATTATAATAGGCTTTATTGTGCCTTTTCCTTTTTATCAGGAAATTATCCAAACACAGGGGGGAACAAAGCTTCCATTCACTTGGGAGTATTTCTAGTGAAATCCTTGCAATTAGTTCACATCTCCATTAGTTAAGCAATTCTCCCAACCCCAAACACATAGCATGCAATAAGCAGATATAAGCAGTCTTTTAAGAATGAAAGTGTTATCTGTTCCTTGTGGTTTGGAGGGAAAATCTTCACTGTCCCTGCTTCAGCTCCCTTGTCTCCAGGGTTGGTCAGCATACAGGTTTAAAAGTTTTCCCTGTGTCTTGAAAGCAGCTCTGCTATCTTTTGGCAGAGCTCAAGACAAGTGTGTCTCCAAGTTCAGCTCAGGTGTCAGCTAAAGAGTTCTCACTTCCTGTTTCAAAAGACAGGCTTTCTAAGCCATCTAATCAGGCAGGTGGTGTTTTGTTAATTGACTACCAGCAGTTAACTACCACACTGCTGGATTAGAGGCACATTACCTGAACAGGGATAAGTCCCCTGTTACATACCTCCCCTGTTTGTGGGAAGCTCGGGCTTACCACGGCCAAAGCCCATCATTCCACTCTCATTCGAGATCTTTCTGTGACTTGAATGAGAGTGGATGGAGGAAGAGAACCCTCTGTCCCGCTGGGATTGGAGCCCTTTCTCCAGTTTATTTTTGTCTCCTCCCGAAGGTGCTTGAGATCAACACTCCTCAGTCGCTCAAGGAGGACTTTTTCCACGTAAAGTCTTTTTATCTCGTGCGCGGTCATGAGAATTCTGTTGCGTCGGGCACACCTCTTTTTGTAGACAAAGTGTATGGCAACAGATTTAGGGCCGTTAGGACTAGCCCTTAGAGTTTTCTGCTCTTTAAGCGGTCTTTCTGCAGTTTCTCCACACCACGGAGTCGCCAGTTCAGCTTCTTTGGGACCGAGTTGCACCACCACCTCCTTTTCCAGAGAACGTCCTATTTTTTCAGCTTCCTCAGCTAAGGACTCTTCTGGTTTTGATTCTGCACTCCTACCTCTGTTTGTTGCCTGTTGGGCAGCTGTAGGTTTGGCTAGTGCTTTCTTAGGTGGCTCAAACTTCGTAATTTTGTTTTGAAGTTGCATGGAGTCCCCAACTCTCACTATACCCTTGTCCTCACGGGCATTAATTACTGTGGGATACTGGTGCTTTCTCTGAGTCTGTATCAGAGTCTCCTTCATATTCTGGAGCTCTGTAATTTTTGTTGCCTTGTGGCGCACTATGAACTTCTTTGCTTGGGCCACATTTACTTGTTTCAGTTTCTGGACCTTCTTGTGCTCCCTTTTGTGCCGCGTCACCTGGGTTCTAAACTTGGCTTTTAGCGTTGCTTTGGTGATGCTCAGGGTAGCCTTCAGTTTCTCATGCTGCTTTGCGGGTCATCAGATGTTACTGGGTCATCAGATGTTCCTGCAGCACTTGAATTTCTTTAGCAGCCTGCAGCTTTTCTTCCTGCAGCATTTGCTGCTTCTCCTCAACATACTGGAGGTGTGTACGAAGACCTTGCAGTTGGTTCTGCAGTCGGGGCTCTGCTTCAAACTTTTCCTTGACTTCTTCTGTCAAATGAAAATTTTCTTCTTTCAGTTTTAAGTTTTCTGTTTTTAATCTTGAATTTTCTCTTTTTTCAGTCTCTGTATTCTTCAGGGCTTCTTTGCAGTCCTCCTTCCATTTACGCACATCTGCTTTGAGAATGACACTCTCCTGGCGTGAGACTTCCTTCTCTAGGTTGAGGGTCTGAAGCTCCTTCTGAGAGACTTTGAGATCTGTATCAAGATTACCAATAGTTTCTTTAGCAATGTCCAGCTCCTCAGTGAGACTGTGTAGTTCCTTTCTGGAAACTTCCAGGTCTGTGCGGCAGCTGTTGGTCTCATGATGTGAGGCATCAGGTGCTCTGCGGAGTGTCTGAACCTCTTTCTTAGATACGTCCACTTCTATCCGGACACTGTTGACCTCCTGTTGTGAGGCATTCAGCTCTATACGAAGAGTGTGAACCTCTTGCTGGAAGACTGTCATTGCTTCAGTGCCTCCTCATACTTCTGCTTTAGCGTAGCCACCATTTTATCAGATTGGTTCGGCTTTTCATCCATGGCGGAAATAGTAGCCTTTGCAGTATCTAGCTCAGTCTTGAGATCGTCCAATTCTGTCCTGGCCGCAGAGTAAATTGCGAGCACAGTCTTCTGTAGCTCAGCATTATTTTTTCTCTCCCTTTCCAATTCTTCACAGAGCAGATCACAGTCATGCCTGGCAATTTTTAGGGCGTCTTCAGGGCTGGTCAAGGGATCGTCACTCACTGGTTCCGGCTCCACTTCCCTGGGATGACTGGTTGAGGGTTCCTCACTGTTGGCACCGGACAGACACTTCTTTGGGGTACACGATTTCTGCCTTGGGCCCTCTGGATATTCGGTTAACCGTGGGACGAATTCTCCATTTTTTCTAGGCTGCAGAGCAATTCGGTCCCCCTTTTCCTCCACAGGATCTGCGGACGTATCTGTTACTTCCACGGTAAGTGAAGAACCGCTTTTCTTTTTCTTCCTTTTTGATTTGGATGACACCGTCCCTTCAGGGATATAGGGGTCTCCATCTTCGTTTGAAATTTTAGCAGCTTCATTATATACGCCAGGCTTTTCTTGCAGCTGCTTTCGCTGACAGAAATATTTGGTGATCCACTGCTCCCGCTCTGTCTCCTGCTGATCATATTCGTCATCAAAGGGAGCGGTCTTTTCTGTTCATGCCGAGTTCAGGCACCCCCACCATTCTTGGGGTGTTTTGTGGGTGTGACTCGGTTCGGGTTCCCCATAAGAGATGTCTTCCTCTTTATTGGACTGGAAGGGCCACTCTTCTGTGGGGTAGGGTTCATTACAGGAACACTGCATCTTGTCCTCCATTTTTAGGCTATCAGGTGTAATTTTCTTCCTGACCTCAGGAGGTGCTATTGCAGCTGTTGCCACTGTATTTGCTAGAACCCCCAATTGTGGTAGTCCTACAGATGGGTATATTTTGCTTGTAGAGGTCGTAGCTCTCACAGGCATCTCTGTAGACTTTTCTTTCTTGGATAAATTTTTTTCAATATCAGCAGTACTGTGCATGCATTTTCTTTTATCAGGTATACAAGTTGTGCAGTTGCTAGGAAAAAAAGTCTATTTGCTTTACACCATTTTCTTGCAGGGTGCAATCTCCCCGCTTCAGCAACAGAATTTGGTTTTCTGCCTGAGTTCAGTAATTTTCAGTCTCATCTTTGGGTATTATGGCATTCACACTTCACTCTTTGGGTGTCTGTTTTGCTCCCAAGATAATAGGCATACTTTTTTACTTGCAGAAAAAAAACATTCTTTGCAGTAGACTATTTCTTTCATTCCCGGCAGGGTGACTCAACACTCAGCAATTGGCTTTGAAAAACCTTTTTCCTTTATAGGGCAATTTTACACTCAGCATTTGTTTGCTAAAAATTCCCCTGCTTCAGCACAGTCTTTGTATCAATTTTCACACTTTTCTGCATATACTCCATTCACAGCTGGCAGCCCTATGCGGTGTGGCAACCTTTATTTGCAAAATCAGTACCCCTCATGGGTCACCATCTGTATTCACTGCTTCAGCGAAGCTTTTGAAAACAACAAACACCTATCCCTTTTCAAGGGCTGACTCACTTCTTGAACCCTGACTATGGCTGGAAGGCAAAACCCCCATTTCAATTACCGTATTACACTTTGTGATAGGCAATTCAAGGTTTCCTGCTTCAGCAGTCTCTTGGGATTGGGGAAAAGAGTCCATCCGTGGTTTTTGTAAGTCTCAGTGCAGTGTAAGTTTCAGTGATGTGTACCCCTTTAACTCTGTCTCTGCTGCATGAGAGGGTTTTTTTTTTTCAAGTTGTTTAGACTGTTTGTAGGCAAAAAGCATAACAAAAAATTCACATAAAAACTCCGGTCTTTTTAACTACAAAGACACCTCTTATCCCACTTCTGACACCAAATGTAGACGGACGTTCACAGAGGTACACAATTGGAGTCGTTATAATGTGAAATTATAATAGGCTTTATTGTGCCTTTTCCTTTTTATCAGGAAATTATCCAAACACAGAAGGGAACAAAGCTTCCATTCACTTGGGAGTATTTCTAGTGAAATCCTTGCAATTAGTTCACATCTCCATTAGTTAAGCAATTCTCCCAACCCCAAACACATAGCATGCAATAAGCAGATATAAGCAGTCTTTTAAGAATGAAAGTGTTATCTGTTCCTTGTGGTTTGGAGGGAAAATCTTCACTGTCCCTGCTTCAGCTCCCTTGTCTCCAGGGTTGGTCAGCATACAGGTTTAGAAGTTTTCCCTGTGTCTTGAAAGCAGCTCTGCTATCTTTTGGCAGAGCTCAAGACAAGTGTGTCTCCAAGTTCAGCTCAGGTGTCAGCTAAAGAGTTCTCACTTCCTGTTTCAAAAGACAGGCTTTCTAAGCCATCTAATCAGGCAGGTGGTGTTTTGTTAATTGACTACCAGCAGTTAACCACCACACTGCTGGATTAGAGGCACATTACCTGAACAGGGATAAGTCCCCTGTTACAGGCACACACTTTGAATCCAGATGATCCTCAAACGTTTGTAAAAGACTGGGGTCCCAAAAGGTAGTGAAATTAATACATTTTATTGCAGCATACAAAAAAGGGTGAACAGATATATCCTCCCATGCGTTTCACGCAGGATCTGCGCTTTCTCAAAGAGAAAGAAATGTAGAATGCTGTTATGTTTTCTCCTATATAGATCTTCCCTTCCCTGCCTATGATGTTTATGGCTGGTCACCCAGTTCCCTTAAACTTGACTTCTATTGCCCCCAATTCTCATGTTCACCTATGATTTAGAAACAACAGGGTAATCATACAAATGGGGTTCTCCTTCTGGGTTTTAACCTACAATTAACGCTCTATTAGTGCCTTTTGTTAAAAGGAACTTGCATAACTATACTGCTACTACCCCTTGAAAGGTAGAGATTATAGAATAACTGCACCAGTAACACCTGGCAGCACTGGAATAGGAAGTAAAACCATTCACATTTCATGATATGTGTTCCATGGAACTTGGCTTGTACCTCTTTTGCCTGAACAGAGCTCAGAGTATCATGCACAACTTACAATTAGACTTTTCCCAGATGCTTCTTCTCATGAGTGTGACCCATAATAGCTTTTTTGTAATGATCTCTCTGATATTTTATCATCATGGAAAGTACTGTACTACTTGTTCTCCCTTATTTTAGAACCAATATTAGCATTAGAAGTGCATAATGTAAACGTCTTGAGGGCTTCCCTCTGCTCAACTTAATATCTCACATCCTTTCTTAACGATTCTACTAATGGTATCAGTACTCCAAGAGCATCTGAGAAGAGAGAGAGACACAAATGTGTCTTTAGTGAGAAACTATGGCCCAGATCCATCAGGGATCATATGACATTACCTAAAGCAAGAACGGTTGCTATGTTTCATGGGTTAACATGGTATCCTCAAAGTTAATTATGTGCAAAAACTATCACCACACTACATCTCATTACTATAGGCTTAACATCACGTTACTGTAGCATAACTTTGTGTGATCTTCCAACAACATGGCGTTATGCTAGTCTTGGTATTAGTCCTTTCCAGACCCAGAGAAAGGGCATTTGCTGAAGTGGAGAGAGAGGGAAGCAACGTTGTTATTTAAATTACTAATCCAGACAATGCAAAAGCCCTATTTGACAGTCTAGATGAGAGTAATGCCAAGTTTATGTATGATCAAACTATTGTGACATTATTGAAGCCCCCGTGTCAACCTTAATGGACTTAGTGGATAAACAATGTTAAATATTGCCTAATTTTAATATCATTTGCATGTCATTATCACCAACATCCTTTATAGTTAACGCTATATTCTTTTCGGGAGAAAACATAACAACATTAGGTTATTGTCCTTTGAAGATACATGATATTAACGTGATGTTAAGTTACTGTAGTTTATCCCACATTCAGTTACTTACGGAAGCGTTGTGCACCCTGGCTCTATAAGTGGAGAGTGGCACTGTAAGTGACATGTGTAGAGATACAACAAGGGAGACATATTTTTTGGGGGAAAAACATGGCTTTTATTCAGCCCGTAGCTTTATGAAATACAGTTTAAGGAAGCACACACAAAAAAACATCCTATCCCTTTTTAAGCAGGGGGCTCTTTATGTCAGTCTCTGGGTTGTGTCCGTTCCGGGGCCACCCTTTGGCGTATTCCAGGGTCCGCTGCACCCTGGATGTAGAGGGTATGGTTTCAGTGTATTTTGCAGGTAGGACAGTCTTTCTATGCTCAAGACAACTGTTTATGTGAGTCTCTTGCTGACAACACAGTCCCTCTGTGCTCAAGAGACCTCCTGCAGTTCAAGCAGGAGGCTTTTCTACCTGTCTGATGAGCCAAGTGCAGACTGGTTAATTAACTGTAGCTGCAATTAACCAGCTCCCTGTTGAATTTCTCAGAGGAATACAGGCTGTCTATTGAAGTCCTTTTAGACAGGGGCTAAGGCCCTGTCACATACCTCCCCTGTTTGTGGATAGCTTGGGCTAGTCATGGCTGAAGCCCATCACTCCACTCTCACACCTGTGGCTCAAATGAGAATGGTTGGAGGGAGAGTCACCAGTCACCCTGGGATTGGAGCCTTTCTCCTGGTAACCAGTGTCTCTTCAAGAAGGTGCTTGAAATCAGCCCTCTTTATTCGCTCGAGGAGGACTTTTCATGATGTGCTTAGCTTCCTCACCTCCACGGAGAACTCTTCGCTCAATCTCTTCTTTCCATTTTACCAAGTCTTCTTTTAGCCGATTGGCCACGAGTTTTTCCATGCATCGGGCGATCTATTCTTCCTTGAGACAAGGGTGACTGTGACAGGGCTGCTTGTATGTTTTTGTGTAAAGTAATATTCGTGTTTTTATTGCAATCAGTGCACCACTTATCTCTGTTTTTTCTGTTTTCTTTTTGCAGGGCCCAGCAATCTTTTCTCTATTTTTCCCAAAACTTTTCCAACTTCTCAGTTGGTGTCCTGAAAGCAGTGAAATGTATGCAGGAATTGTTAATTTGTTTGCTGCACAGTCTTAATTTATTTTACCTGTGCTAGATGCAGTTCTAGCGGGAATAAAGGAAGGGAAGTTAATTTCCAGGTATAAAGATAAACAAATCCTTACCTGGAATATATCAGGATTTGTTAAGGTGCTTTGGTGTTTGCTGAGCAGTATCTGTTAAAAGTAAAGGGAGTTTCCTTCCTGAAATCCCATACATGGTGGATTATACCATTGTAGGTGTTTGAAGTGGGGATGGTGAAACTGCAATGGAGTAAATCCTTACTTAGCAAAACGTGCAGTTGATATTTATGATATTTACTTATGTTTTGCTGTAGAAAACTGTATACAGTATGTAATGCCAAGTTTATTATATTTTCTAATTTTTGTATGTTTTTAAATATGTCCCCTGTGTGTTTGGCTTAACTTGGTTTGGTCCTAGAGTGATCCAAGTGTTTGATACTATTTAAGGAGGGTCAGTTGACAGATCAGTGAGAGGGTGAAGGTAGAACTTGACTGTAGATGCCACTGCAAGGCTCCATTCTCTCCAGGATCTGCTGCTCCTGCCTCTTTAAAGAGCTGGTACATGGAAATCCATCTGCTGAGCTTAAAGAAACCCTGTAATGGTACTTTAAACCAGTTTTTTCCAGTTTGCTGGGGTTTTTTTCTATGTATGATCTGATTGGTTCTGGATCTCAAGTATCAAACTGTGGAAGGAATAAACCAGTCTTGCTTTAGCTGTCTGACTTATTTACTTTTTCATTGCAGGAACACAGCCTCCCACAGTGACCACCTGCATCAGGTTCAGTATCAGTGGGTGGTTCAACCTGGGCAGAATTTGTATCCACTCTGATTGACCTCCGTGGCTTCTCTGTTTGATAGTCGGTAGTCTTATCGTCTTGACATATTACTTTTTGTATGCTGACCAAATCTTCAACATGTGGGAAAATCCCAAGTGATGTCTGGTGGCGTATCTCTGCTATAGTAGCACAAAACATTTTCAGTACCAGGGGACCCCGGTCTAAAGCTTTCTCATCCATCACAGGCTTATCCACAAGAAGTACGACCCCCTTTTCAGGAGAGAGGTCAATTGCGTTTGGTTCAGGATACTTACATTTCAGTACATCCATTTGGTTGTAGTTCTCCTCCCACCTAACCCTTACCTGTGGGTTTTTTTTTGTAGCTGGCAATTGTGTGCCTTTTTCCCTTGTAAAGACGAGTAAATCACTACTGTTGTATCTTTAGGGGCGTGATCACCGATACAGTTGTCTCATTAAAGCCAACGACTGAAATCCTTATAGCGGCTATTTTCATTGTGAGGAATCTCGATAGGGCCACGGTAGCATGACTGGATTAGTATTGCACTTCTCGGTCGTAATTCGTTTTTTCTTTCCTGAATTTTGTGGGAAGCTGATTGTAGCATTGAGACGGCATTGCGGGTGTGCTTATAGTATTGTGATGCACAGCCACCTTGGTTGTGACATAGGACCTATATCTGGATTGAATCACACAAACAGCTTCCTTCATTTTCCTAACATTTGACTGAAGTGAAACATTGCTTTAAATGTTTACAATTCTTTCTTTGTTGTTGCATTCTCCATAGTGACTGGAGAAGGCAGGCTGCTATATTCTGGCGACACAGCTGACGAGTTTTCATTCCTCTGTAGGCAGCCTGTATTATGAGCGCTGCAGCGCATTGGCGCAGATACCTTTCTCGCACCCTTCTTATTTGGATGACATTTGAAGTATTTCTGAATTATTCGACTGCTTTTCTCCCTTTTCATCAAGTTTAGTTCCCCAGCAAGAGAATTCTGTTTCTTGTGCTTGCTCTGAGTGTGCATCAATGCATACTTCATTATATTTTGGAGCTCTGCAGATTTCTTCGCAAGGGTCGCAGCTGCTTGCCTTTTCCAGGTTTCTTTCTCCTAGGCGTACTGACTGTTGGGGATGAAGCAGCGTTTGTGCTCCTTTAGGTCTTGCTTAAGTTTCTGGACCTTCTTGTGCTCCCTCTCATTAGTCACCAATCCTCTAAGCTTGGCTTCCAGCGATGCTCTGGTGATGCTCAGCGTAGCCTTCAGTTCCTCATGCTGCTCTGCGGGAATACACTTAGTACTCACACATTCCTGCAGCAATTGTATTTAGTAAGCAGGCTGCAGATTGTTTTCCAGAAGATTTCGCTGCTCCTCCTTTGCCTCTAATAGGTGTGTTCGCAGACCTTGCAGATGGCTCTGCAGTATGTACTCTGCTTGTGTGCGTTGCTCCAGTGCTTCTAACTTTTCTTGTTCAAATAGTTTCTTCATTTTTTGTAGTGCGTGAAGCTATTTATTCCTTTCACTGACATGGTCAGTCATATCATAATTTTCCTCTTTCCGACCTGTATTTTCTCTTTTTACAGTCTATAATATTCAGGGCCTCCTTGTAGTCCTCCTTCCATTTACGCACTTCTGAGTTGACACTCCAGATCTCCTGGCATGAGACTTCTATCTCTAGGTTAAGGGTGTGAAGCTCCTGAGAATCTTTAAGATCTATACTAAGAATCTGGACATCTTTTTGAGAGACTTCCAGCACCTCTGCGACACTGTGATATGCCTTTTTAGAGATTTCCAGTTCTGTGCGGTGACTGTTGAACTATTTTTGTGAGGCATCCAGCTCTATGCAGAGAGTATGAACCTCATTCTGTGATATGCACAACTCCTGTCCGGAGACTGTTTACCTCCTGGGGAAAGACATCCAGCTCTATATTGAGAGTATGGACCTCTTTCTCGAAGATCTCCCGCTTGGTATGTAGCCCGTGAAACCCTTTCTGGGAGACTTACAGCTCTGCACGGAGACTGCAAATCTTAATCTGAGAGACGTTGAGATCCGTACTTAGGCTGTCCAACTCTTTTCAAGAGCCTCTGAGACTAAGAGACTCCTGAGAATGTTCAAGCTCTACACTAAGCTTGGGAGGGCCTTCTTTGAGACTCATCCTGCTTCTGCTGCAAGTCAGCGATAACTTCGTCCGAGCGTCTGTTTCTTGACAATGGTGGTAATAATATTGTTCGCCATCTTAAGTTCAGTCATCAGGTCTTCTAAGTCACTACGTAATCGATGCTCGTGTTCATCACAGTCCCACAGTCAAAGACGGATGCGAGTAAATCACTCTGTAGTTCAGTATTAGCTTATATCTCCTTTTCCAATAATACACAGAGGAGATCACAGTCATGCCTGGTAGTTTGCAGTGCATCTTCAGGGCTGATCAAGGGATCGTCACTTACTTGTCCCGGCTCTGCTTCCCTGGTCTGGTTGGTTGAGGGTTTTTCACTGACAGACAATTCTTTGGGGTATACGACTTCTGCCTTTGACTCTCTGGAGATTCTGTCCTTCTTGAGACGAATCCTCCATTTGCTCTGGGCTGCAGGGCATCTGGGCCCCCTTTTTAATCTGCGGGATCTGCGGATATGTCTGTCCTTTCCATGGTAGGTGGAGAACCGCGCTTTTTTTTTATTTGCCTCCTTTTAGTTTTACATGAATTTATCCTATCGGGGATACAGCGGCCTCCTTTTTTTGTTTGAAACTTCAGTGTCACTACACTCACCATACTTTTCTTGCAGTAGCTGTCGAAAATATTCAGCATTCAGCTGATCCTGCTCGTGCCGCTGCCATTCCCATTCATGGTCACAGGGACATGACTCATCCGGGTGAGGCTCACCACAGCCATAGCATGCAGATATTTTTTCTGTTGTATATTAATACTGGGAGCACAAAAGAGACATCCTCATCACAGGGTCTGAAGGGAAACTATGATGTGGCTGCATTAATTAGACATTACACATTTTGCCCTTCATTCTGGCACTTTCAGGTGTATTCTTAACACTGACCTCAGGAAGTGCTATTGCAGCAATAGTCTCTGCATATGCTAAAACCCAGCTGGTAGTCATACAGGTGGGGCAGATTGCAATTGCAGTGTTCACAGCTCACAAGTGGTGGGGTAGAGCAGGGGTGCGCAAAGTTTTGAACCTGCAACCCCTGCCTGGTTACCTCCTGGCTCGCACGCCCCTCCTGCTCGGCTCCGGCATTAAATGGTGCCATGGGGTGGGGTCATGTGATGTCACATGACCCCTGCAGCGCCATTTGATACCAGGTTACCATGGCGACGCATCGCCAAAGACCAGGTTGGAGAAGCTGCAGAGGCCTTGCGCGGTCCCCCGGCATTTAATTTAAATGCCCATGGGGGAGAGCACAGGACCTCTACAGCCACCGTACCCCCCTGGAAAATCTCCGCTCCCCCCTGGGGGGCAGGCCCCCCACTTTGCGCACCCCAGGGGTAGACTTTGGTTACAGAGTTAGTACCATCTGTCGCAGAGTCCCCAGTCAGACTCAGTGTTGTGGCTTTCTCCAGTGCAGTGTAGCTTTCCTGCCTCTGTATAGTTCTTTAATTCTGGTCACTTCTGCACGTGGTTCTTTTGTTCTTGGTTTTGTTGCTCGGGCTGCTGCAGCAACTGCAAGCAGGCAAAAACACAACAGAATTTCCCAAACTGTCTCAGGGACCCTTTGAAAATCAAGGCCCCCCTCTCATCCCAACTTCTGACACCATATGTAAGAAACATGTGCAGAGGTACAGCCACAGAGACATATTTGGGGGAAATAAACCACGGCTTTTATCCAGCCTGTAGCTTTAAGCAATACATTTAAAGGAAGCACACCAATAAATAAATATCCTATCCCTTTGTAAGGGCTAACTCACTTTCCCAGTCCCTATCTGCAGGGCTGGGAGGATAGGCCTCTTGCCAACCTATGACCCCAGACTCCAAAGAGGTACCTGTAAGCAGGGGGCTCTAACTGGTTTGTGTCCATTGGGGCCACCCTCTTTGCTCAAGAGACCTCCTGCAGTTCAAGCAGGAAGATTTTCTACCTGTCTGATGAGCCAGGTGGAGACTAGTGTATTGTCTGTAGCTGCAATTAAGCATCTCCCTGCTGGATTCCACAGACCAATACAGGCTTTCTTTTGAAGCCCTTTTAGACAAAGGTAAAGGCCCTGTTACAGGCACATCCCAGCTTTGCAAGCTCTGGATCTGAGGAAAAATAAAGCCCTACTGATGATGAAGAAAGAGGAGTATATTCCTCAGCCATGGGGAAAAAACATGTTAAAGCAGGAGAGGTATGTAGCTGATGTTTTAAGTTTATGATTTACAAGAGCTGTAATATAAAAAGAATGATGATAAAGGTATTTAATTAGACATTTTTTTTCTCGTATAGAGCACTATACATGGAATTTTGCAGGCGACCCAACCCCATAGAGCAATCTAATTTTGGTGTCTGGGGTACAGGGAGAGAAAGTGACTTGTCCAAGGTCACAAGGACCCGACACCGGGACATGAACCAAGAAATTAAGCAATAATGAAGAATGAAGATGTAAGAAAATGTAATTGGGATATGGTGAAGAAGCCTACCAAAGACCCTTATGTATTGAATTGCTTCATAAATCACATTGTAGGTTTCCTTGTTACAATGAAGAAAAAGTGGACAGTTTTATGATAGCAAGTGTGCCTTTAGTAAAAGATTCTTTACCATAATTAGTTATTTATATCCTCTGACTGAACCATAAAGCCACTTTAATGCAGTTTTGATTAGGAATTGTACAATATATTTACATCCCAAGCATTCTTGTTATTATCACTCTGATAAACATCCGTGAGAAGTCTCTTAAAAGGTCATATCCAGAGTTTAATTCTTCACATTGCTAACCAGGCTGACAGGAAAAATGTATGCGATTGTTTTAGCACCGTTATTCAGCTTTTGCAAAGCAGTATTAATTCATTTATCATATTAAATTAGAGCTGAGAAATCTTATACAAACTATGTGCCCAAAAAGTTACTCCTTGATAAAGCACTATTATGTGAAACGCGTAGAAGGGTCTTTACCCCTTGCTTGCCATTATGATTGGGCATTAAATCCTCTATTTTTACACACATGTATTCCTTATTATTGGCAGTGTGCTGCTGTGTGCTTTTTGCACATTTTTTCTAGCTGGTTTACCTTCATCTGCGGCTGGACACGCCATCAAGAGACTTTCATTGGCGCACAGAGTGGGTAAGGTACAAGAATTATTCTTGGCTTCGTTACCAGGGCTACTTATCTGGGTAAGTGCTTTTTCAGAACTTTACTTATTATTGTCTCCAATGAGACTCAGTGGAGGGGGGTCACCTTCTAGTCACTGTGGTCTTCAGGAAGATATCTACAGGTTCATTGGAATTACTATCTCACCCAGTAGCTTACCCACGCCATTTAGAAGCCTATGTCTCCTCATTATATGGATTTATTTTTATTTTGGTTCCGGGATGTTTAGAGCACCCATGTTTTTCCATATGTTTAGAGCACCCATGTTTCCCCCGTTATTATTCTTATTAATATTATTTATAGCTATTAAATTAAGATTTATTTACAGAAGTAATTTGTCAGTTGAACAAACGTGTTGACGCGTTTCACATTACAGTATGTACAGTTTGAAAGGACTGTTCAAGTAAGACTGAAAGACATCAAAAGTGCTAGGTCACATAGAAAAAAAGAACAAAGCCAAGAGAAGACAAAAAAAAAACAAAGAGGCGGAGAGCAAAGAGAAGTGCAAAGAGCAAATATATATTCTATATAAATACAGTGATAAACAATGTACAGTGTAATTTGTCAGTATAATAATCAAAATCAAAAAGTCATGATATCAAATGTAAAAAAGAGAAAAATACAGTCCATCCAAGGAAAAAAAGGGGCCCAGATTAGCTCAAAACAAAATATAGGGGGAGCAGGAGCTCAAGAGGCTGTCCCAGCAAGGCGAAAGTCATGACGTCAGTCACGTGGCCCAATGCGTTTCGTCACATCACGTGACTTAACGGGACCCTGATGAAGTCACGCGGTGTGACGAAATGTGTTGGGCTACGTCACCTCGCTGGGAGAGCCTCTCAAGATCCTCCCTCCACAGCTGATTGATCAGCCGGCTTGCAGCTTTTCTTGCTGGTCTTGGATCGAGGGGACTGAGCAACTGCTGGGACACATTGGATTGGGTCCCTGCCCCATAACCATGGTAGGGTTGTACCAGTCCCACTACTTCTGGAGACTCTGAGACTACCGGTCTTCATCTGCTGGAATGTTTTTAAAACTCTTCTACACTTGTGAGTGCCACTTGAACTCCTGTTTAATAAATAATTGTTTATACTTTATTACGATTACGCTATGGAGCGCGCGCTCTCTTGTGTATGTATATGTATGTATATGTACAGTTAGGTCCGGAAATAATTGGAAACTGATACAAGTTTTGTTATTTCGGCTGTGAACCAAAATAAATTCAAGTTACAGTTAAGTAATGAATATGGGCTTAAAGTGCTTTAATTTTAATTTAATTTTTTAATTTAATTTAATTTAGCTTTAATTTTTACATCCAAATTGGAGAAAGGGTTTAGGAATTACATCTCTTTAATATGTAGCCCCCTCTTTTTCAAGGGACCAAAAGTAATTGGACAATTGATTCAAAAGCTGTTTCATGGATAGGTGTGGGCTATTCCTTCGTTATTTCATCATCAATTAAGCAGGTAAAAAGTCTGGAGTTGATTCCAGGTGTGGTATTCGCATTTGGAAGCTGTTGCTGTGAACCCACAACATGCGGTCAAAGGAGCTCTCAATGCAAGTGAAACAGGGCATCCTTAGGCTGCAAAAAAAAAGAAAATCCATCAGAGAGATAGCAGGAACATTAGGAGTGGCCAAATCAACAGTTTGAAACATTCTGAGAAAAAAAACGCATTGGTGAGCTCTGCAACACAAAAAGGCCTGGACGTCCATGGAAGACAACAGTGGTGGATGATCATAGGATCCTTTCCAAAGTAAAGAAAAACCCCTTCACAACATCCAGCCAAGTGAAGAACACTCTCCAGGAACTAGGCATATCATTATCCAAGTCTACCATAGAGGGTGGCGCACAAGCTGAAGGTTCACCTAGGGCACCAAATACCCTTGCACCAGCCCTGGTTGTAATAGTAATGTCTTGTACTTTAAAAGACCATTTCAATTTTCTGAAAAATTACTAAATGGCTTTAGAGGCAGTTCATGGAGTAATCTCTGTAATAGCATTCTAGTAGCCTAATTCTGGCTCAAGAAAGAAAGATTCACATATTTCTTTCACTTAAAAGCATGCATTTAAATATAATTGTATCTCAATTTTACCCACCCTATGGGAGATATGGCGGCTACTGTGTGTGTGGTGCGTTACCTGTGGCTCAAAGGAGGCCTGAACCTCCGCGGCTGGGAGCCTGGGGTGTACCTGATCTGTCTGGTGACAGCTCCTCCACCTTGGATGGATCCTAACTGTGTTTAATAAACCCGTCACAGGACAATATAAGAAATACACACCTGGTTTAAGATAACAGTTTACTGCAGGTATAAAATAACAATGGTACCAGTCCGCCCAACTAGGCCACACATGGCTGTACCTTCCAACACTCTATCCACACCTACTGTAGTAACACAGTCCACAAAGGACTGAGGGGCCCTTGGGCACCCAACCACGCTGGTGTCCACAAGCAGCAACTCACCCAATGTGTGAGGCAGCGCTGCCCCACTAATGTGTGTACAGTTGGTGCACTTGTCGAGGTGAGTTATACCTGCCAGGTGCTCCAAAACCTGGTAGCGCCAACTGAAGATAAGGGATCTGCTGATCCAGTGACATTGTCTGCGATGGCATTCGCCTCCACGTGGGGTGGTAGTGTCCCACCATGAAGATAGTCTCTATGCCTTTCGGTGGTGCTCTGGTCCCAGACCACAGGAGGCCAGGATGCAGCCGCGTCCTGGCTGTGTCCCTCACACTGGTACCACAGGGGCAGTGTCCCTAACTGATGGGCCTGTCGCTGCAGCAACCACAAGCTGAGGTGAGTCGGGGCCTAGCTGGGGTCTAAGGGTGTCTCTGGCCTACTGCAGGGGCCACTGACACCCTGCACACACACCCTACCTTTCTGCTGTCCCAGCTCCGACTGGTGTGGTCTCCTCAGCGCACCAAATGTAACCACTAAGTTGCAGGGGGATCCAGCCTCGCAATTGGCTGCTGCAGCCCATGTGTCTAGCAGCCCCGGGGGCTGCTGGGGATTGTAGTTCCCCTGCGGTGCTCTAACCATAATCGCCGCCACTGTCTGTGCCTCCTGCTCTGTAATGGCTGGCGGGCCGGCAGCATTCTTCTTCGCATGCGCGACCCACTATAACATGGTGGCGTCCTGTACCGGGAACTGCCAGGAGCCTCCGGCGACCCAATCGTCTCAGCCTCAACCTCCCTGCGCACTCTTAATGCACTGCTTTGGAAACATAGCCCAATATGTCTTGCTTGAGGTGCCAATGGGCTTTGAATCATTCCTAAGCCAGAGGTTCATATAAAAGAACTCACTGCAATATGTGTTATCACTTGTGTAACACCTCTATCCCCCCCGGCTGCAGAAGATAGGGTGTACACGTACGATAACACATTGTCCGAATATTACCGGCAGAAATTCAGGATTAATAATAGTTCAGGATTAATAATAGACCCACCATGAGATCCGATAATACATCACTCTGTGACAACTCCTGAATAAGGCATCGCTGGTTCTCATTATCCTGGTTGTTGAGGAGGTGGGTGCACTGCTTCAGGAGACAAGACGTGATATCCTTAAAGTGGAAATTCTGATCGGGTGATGAATACTGGCAATGAGACTATCAAATTATTGGATGAATTAAAAGTAAGACTGGAAAAGTTTGAGTGATCTCTTACCTGTCAAAAAGTACAAATTCCAAAAAGTAATTAATGACTACAAGGATGGACGCGTTTACCTACAGTACTGTATGGCAGAAACCAGCGGGAAAGACAAGATATAAACCAAGGGGACGCAAACAACAACATCAATAACAGATGGGAGATCAAACCACACGTGACTTTGATGGGCACTCTTTGGCTAAACATCAGAGGGATGGTAGCCCGGCTCCTTTTTTAGGACAACGTCCCACTACAAAAGGTTCAAGAGGACGAGGTGGGGAAGAGATCAAGCCAGAGACCCCCATCTCGTGCGATCCCAGAATCAGACATGAGTATGGACTCCTTGGTCATCAACCTATCACATCATACTCTAACAGATACAGAAATATCGGTCCTATCAAGGGGACCCTCTTATGTCCCCACTGTGAATTATGACAGTTTTAATATGGAAGTTGATCTTTTTAAATTTGAAAGAAGCTTAAACTTAAAATCCTTCTTTTCTTCAAGGTCGATGGAGGTAACATAGCAGGTGTCCACTACTCCTGCTCTAGAAGTAGATTGCACCGCTCAGACATGCAAGTTAAAGTCAACCGTAATGCCTCCCTTCCGTAATCAGTCAGTGAGTACTTACATGCGTCTTGTTAAAGCAGATCTTTCCAAACATGCGAGATTGAAATCAAGAGGTGCATATAACGATTCTAAATGAGAAGTCTGCTCTTAAAGCATTGGCTAACAATAAGCAAATTAGTGTCAAGCGTGCTGATAAAGGGGGTGCATTAGTGGTGCAGGACTATGCAGATTATAAGGAGGAAGCTCTGCGTCAACTCTCAGACACCAGCTGTTATATTAAACTTGACAGAGACCCCACACTTGAATACACAAGGGAGATAAGTGACATACTCATGATGGGTCTCAATAACCACTGGGTGTCTGAGAAGGAGGCGGAATTTTTACATATGGAGTATCCTAAATGTCCTCTATATTATACCCTCTCAAAAATCCACAAAACCATGATTACCATCCAGATAGACCTATCACCTCCGCCACTTACTCTTTAAATCAACCATTGGCAGTGATTGTGGACAAAATTCTTCAACCCATAGTCCTGACTACCCCTTCCTATTTAAGGGATACATCCGACTTCTTGTCTAAACTGAGATTAACTCATCCTCATAGTGATAATTACATTATGGTCATTAAGGATGTAACTAGTTTGTACACGATCATACCACATGAGGATGGACTTGAGGTAATCAGATCGGCTTTCACTGCTTATTACAAAGACACAGTACCCACAGAGTATATCATGTTACTTTTACATTTTATCCTGTATAAAAATTATTTAAAATTCGAACCGCAATATTTTTTTACAGACGAAGGGTACTGCAATGTGTAGTAATGTGGCCCCTGCCTATGCCAATCCCTATATAGCAAATTTTGAGAGTTCCCACATTTTTTCATCTACACACTATAAACATATACAGTGTTATTTACGCTACATTGATGATGCCTTCTTTCTGTGGAAAGGCACAGAGGAAGAATTGATCTCCTTTTTTGATTACTTAAGTGCATTAGACACAACCATACGCTTTACCAATACATGGAGCGCAACACAGCTATCCTTTTTAGAAATTCTTATCAGTCAGAAAGTGGGTGTCCTACATACAGATGTATTTAAGAAGGCTACTGATAGAAATTCCACGCTAAGGGCTGACACCTGTCATTCAGGATCCTTGGTTAAATCACTTCCTTTCTCGCAGAAGGTACGAGTAGCAAGGATCACAAGTAGACCAGAGAGATTAGGTTCTGCCATGTCAGACTTAAAAAAGGGGTTTATGGCTAGGGGTTGCTCTGGCTCTGTTTTGGATGAGTCATTTAAACGAGATGTCCCTCCAATTAGAGAAAAGAAGATTAAATCAGGGAGACTAGTGTTTCCTTCAACCTACAATAGAGAGAGTAACATCTTGAAAAACATAATTAATAAGCATTGGCATATTTTAAAACATGATCAGATCCTGTCTGATGTCTGTCACCCATGCTGGCATTCAGGAGAGGTAAAAACATATCTGATGCCTTAATAAATTCTGAAGATACATTTTTTTTTTACTCCAAGGACACCTTTTAAGCTATGGAAAACCAGGTATTTACAGGTGTTGCAGTTGTTCCATTTGAAATAGCCTCTGCACTGGAGATACATTTTGTCATCCTCAGACAGGTGCTGACATTAAAATTCGACACAGGATAAAATGCAGAACTACACATGTAGTTTACTTCATTAAGTGCCCTTGTGGTCTGTAATATATGTCGGAAAGACTTCTAGGAACGTAATATAAGCAACGGTTTATTGAACACAAAAGGGTAATCAAGAAAGGTACCGATCCGACCATCTTGGTGTAACATTGTATTCAATTTAAGCATCCCATAGCAGCCATGAGAGTAATGGGCAATAAAGTAGTCTCACCAGGTAGGGGTGCCCTAGATAGGAATACTGCATTATTAAGACGTGAAGCTTACTAGATTTTCCACCTGCGTATCAGTAATGGAGGTGGATTTAACGAGCAACTTAATCTGAAGTGCTTTCTTGACAGGTGTTTAATTTTTATTTTACAGTAGGGGAATGACACCTCAACACCTCAGCCCTGTTCATCTGTTCAGACTTACTGGAAGTCTTAAATATGGATCCAGAACTATCTAAGTCAGTTGTTGGTCCATTTCAGCATAACTTCTGTTTACTGTTGCGGCACACTTTATTCTAACAAATCACCGGTTTGTCCCTGGCTTGTTCCTGGAATGCGACACTGTTCACCCGGAGCATGCCGCGTTCCCAGCCAGGGGTCATGCCCGGCTGACGCGCGGTTGATGTGTTAATTGATAATGGTTCAGGATTTACTAGGCTGCAATGCTTCGCGTGTCCGCCAGATGGCATAAATTCATGAATTGTAATGCAGTATATATATATACAATATATATATATATATATATATATATATATATATATATATTGTATAACAACAACCCCTATAACCCCTAACATACAGTACTGTACACATACAGTACTGTATATGCACATCAATGATACTATAGGCCATCCCCTGGCGAGATGTGTTTGCAGCAGAGAGAGATCCGCTGCTCTCTCTGCGCAAACATCGGCACATTAAAAATTATTTAAAATACATTTTTATTCATAGTGTAGATGTGCAGGGGGTCTCTGGAGCTGAACCGCGTTGGTTTCAGGTCCGGGCACCCCCTGCTTCCCGAGATACAGCCCCCTTTATGAGGTGCCGGTATTCCTCTGCATTTAAAGGTCCCGATCACGTGACCGCGGCATGTAAACAAAGCAGAGGGATACCGGCACCCTCTAAAGGGGCCTGTATCTCGGGAAGTAGGGGGTCCCCGGACCTAAAACCACAGCGGTTCAGCTCCGGAGACCCTCTGCACATCTACAGTATGAATAAAACACATATATAAATAAACACTCGTTCCTTACCTTTGCGGCTATGTGCTATGATAACGATGCAGCATGACTGTATTTTTAATAATATTGTACAGTGAGCAGGGGGTTCCCTGAGCCACAAATCAAAGCTCAGGGGACCCCCTGCTCCTGCACAATATTATTAAAAATACAGAAATGCTGCTTCATTGCCATAGCTGATAGCCGCTAAGGCAATGAAGGGGTTAACCCACCGTGCCCGCTTTATTGTGGGTAGTGGGGGTGGGTGAAGGGGGTATTTGGCCCTTGGTGTGAGTTTAGGACTTGCGGGGGGGTTGAGGGTGCACTTAACCCCTCTAAACAACCATCGTTGGGGCTAATACCCCCTTCACCCACCCCCACTACCCACAATAAAAAAAATTCACAAGCAGCAGCCACCCAAAAAATAAATAAATAAATCTAAATAAATAAATAAATACATGAATATAAATAAATAAATTTAAAATACATTTTTATTCATTTAAAACCAGAGACAGCACATAAAACACAGACAAAGCTCAGTTTTAGCACATCCAGTGAAAATCATACACGGTACAGTGCCTAAATATATATGTATAAATATCTATTAAGTAAAATGGTCTTTTAGTTTGACATTTTTGGCCAAAATTGTTGTAAGCCCCTGAGCCAACGTCACGGCAGACCACAATTCAGGGGTCCCTAACGCTAATATAAATTCTTAATAACCTGTGTAATAACAGGAAGAATGATTTATAGTAAATCTGTCAATATTAGTTGCAAAGTTCTAAGTCTGATTGAAGCCTTTATTAACCTGTACATTACCAGGAAAGGCACTCTGTATTAGAGATGTCACAACCATCCTGCAAGCAAACAAGTTCCCCTGTGTGGAAGATGCTATGGAGTGAGCCCTTAACCATTTAAATGTGGGAGGGGGTGAGCTTAAATTAAGTAGGAGGTTGCCAACCTCCAATCAGCCAGGACTAGCTGAAACACAATTGTAAAATATACTGGACACCTAACAAGCTCCTATTGAACCCCCAAAATAACCACAACATATATATAAGCATATGAATGTCACAGAGGAGTGCTACTGAGCATGGCAATATATATTTAAAACCAGAGACAGCACATAAAACACAGACAAAGCTCAGTTTTAGCACATCCAGTGAAAATCATACACTGGCGACACACTTTATTCGAGCTTGGCTAGTCCCACGAATTCGGGTATACCCGGGTGTATTGAGGTTTGTGACTGTTTTCTGCCCGAGTGCATTGAGTTATTTTCCAAGCAGGGATTGAAGCATTTTATTCCCGCTGGCTGCAATACTGCACAGTATATATATATATACTGCATTACAATTCAGGAATTTATGCCATCTGGTAGACACGCGAAGCATTGCAGCCTATTAAATCCTAATCATTATCATTTAACAGATCAGCCGCCCATCAGCCAGGCATGAACCCAGGCTGGGAAGGCAAATGCAACGGGGCTTGTCAGAGGTGAGGAGCGGCGCATTCCAGGTATCTGCCAGGTACATACCGGGTATTTGCTCGAATAAAGTGTGTCGGTGCAGTACACGGTACAGTGCCTAAATATATATGTACATTTTTATTCATAGTGTAGATGTGCAGGGGGTCTCCGGAGCTGAACCGCGTTGGTTTCAGGTCAGGGGAACCCAAGCTCCCCGAGATACAGGCCCCTTTATGAGGTGCCGGTATCCCTCTGCATTTAAAGGTCCCGATCACGTGACCGCGGCATGTAAACAAAGCAGAGGGATACCGGCACCCCATAAAGGGGCCTGTATCTCAGGAAGCAGGGGGTCCCCAGACCTAAAACCAAAGCGGTTCAGCTCCGCAGACCCCCTGCACATCTACACTATGAATAAGGATGTATTTAAAATTTATTTATTTATATTCATGTATTTATTTATTTAGATTTATTTATTAATTGTGCTGCTGCTGTGTGTGAATATTTTTTATTGTGGGTAGCGGGGGTGGGTGAAGGGGGTATTAGCCCCAACAGTTGTTGTTTAGGGCTTGCGGGGGGGGGTAGCGGGTGCACTCAACCCCTTCACGACCGTAGGGGTATTAACTGCTACGGTCGTGAAGGGGTTAAGTGCATCCGCAACCCCCCCGCAAGTCCTAAACTCACACCAAGGGCCAAATACCCCCTTCACCCACCCCCGCTACCCACAATAAAAAAAATTCACGCACAGCAGCCTCACAATTAATAAATAAATCTAAATAAATAAATAAATACATGAATATAAATAAATATATATATGTATATATATATATATATATGCACAGTATATACACACACATGATGAACAAATATACAAATAAATGTAGAAGGGTTATCAAAATCATATTGTACTACAAATAACACTTCTCCATACAGACACACTACATTACAATGAATTTCCTTAATAAACCTAACTGATCTTACAATTTAAATCATCAAATGCCAATGAAAAACCTCACATTCCAATCAATACATTGCATTTACATTGTATTTATGATGCATAAAATCTATGCACCATATAAATTCTGCAAATGAATGTGAAAAATATCATTGCAAGCTAAATACAAATACTGTACCTCCAAACAAGTAAACTATTTTAACCAATCAAGTAAACAAAAATCAATTTACACTGGCGACACACTTTATTCGAGCTCGGCTAGTCCCACGAATTCGGGTATACCCGGGTGTATTGAGGTTTGTGACTGTTTTCTGCCCGAGTGCATTGGGTTATTTTCCAGGCAGGGATTGAAGCATTTTATTCCCGCTGGCTGCAATACTGCACAGTATATATATATATACTGCATTACAATTCATGAATTTATGCCATCTGGTAGACACGCGAAGCATTGCAGCCTATTAAATCCTAATCATTATCATTTAACAGATCAGCCGCCCGTCAGCCAGGCATGTACCCAGGCTGGGATGGCAAACGCAACGGGGCTTGTCAGAGGTGAGGAGCGGCGCATTCCAGGTATCTGCCAGGTACATACTGGGTATTTGCTCGAATAAAGTGTGTCGGTGCAGTATAAGTACCAACCAGAAAACAAAATTTAAAACCAAGGCTAACCCTTACAATATCAAGGATTACATCTATCTAATTGTAAAAAAACATTATACTGTACACACATTGAAGCATTGTAATAAACAACATACAGTACAGTACATCCTCTGTATCTCCCTGCCTTGAGTGTAATCTGTGTAAGGCCCCCTCCCCCTAATGTTTCTGTTAAATCTCCCTGCCTTGAGTGTAATCTGTGTAAAGCCCCCTCCGCCTAATGTGTCTGTTAAATCTCCCTGCCTGTGTTGCTGTGAGTGCAGTTTATGTAAATGTGGGGAGGGGGAGTGGGTTATAACCCCACCTCCTTGACTGTGATCTGTGTAAAGCCCCCTCCCCCTAATGTGTCTGTCAAATCTCCCTGCCTGTGTTGCTGTGAGTGCAGTTTATGTAAATGTGGGGAGGGGGGGGGGGACCCAATGTGCATACTGTGAGGTCTAACCACCCTCACCCACTACCCACATACCGTTACCCCCCCCCATCCTGGCCATGGCCCCTCCGCTTCTGCAAAACAGACACAAAAATTAAAACATCCAAAGTAATGTCCCCTAACCCCTTAATCACCATAGCGGTTATTAACCGCTACAGTCATTAAGGGGTTAACCCACCCTCACCCACCACTCGGGATGCCTACATACCCTCCCATACTAACCCCTCACCCCGTGAGGCCTAACCACCCTCACCCAATACCCACAAGGGAGGCCTACCCACATACCGTTGGGGAACCCCCCCCCACCCCCAGTATCCACAATAAAAACAATACAGTGACCCACAATAAACATCATTATGTTTATTAAATACATTACCCACCCCCTGTGCCCCCCCATAAATACAAGATTTATCCTTTTACAAACAGGGTTCATAACGCAGCCCCACGCAAGTCCCCGGTGGGCTGGCGGGGCACCTGACAGACCTACAGGGTACCAGCAGCCCTTTTCAAACAGGTTCTGGAGGCCTGCTGGTGGGTCCCGCCAGCACCATGGCCCCCAGGTGGTCTCCTTGGTCACCGTGGGCCACAATTGGGTCCCCACGGTAGGCCCAAGGATGTCTGGGAGCCCCGGGTCAGACCCACAGGTGTTTGCGGGGCCTCGGGTGGTTCCCACGGGGGTCTGGGGAACTCACGGATGCTCACTACGGGTCTGCGGTGCCCCCACAGAAGTGGGACCACACATCTTCATCCCCGCACCTACAGGTCGGTTTGGAGAGGGGCTATAGCTGTTCTAGTCACCTTGAGACAGTGCTAGTTGGTAGGATGCCTGGAGGGATATCCTGTTAACGAGGTCAGGAATTCTGGAAAGGGTCTGCGCTAGGCTAGCCAACAGTAGGTAGACGCCCAAGTACTGCATGGAAGAGCCAAAGCACTCTAGCCCATTCCAGACCACTTACTGAAGGGAGCACAGACTGGGAGGAAGGAGATACAGCAGACACAGAGAGAGTGAGCCTAGCCTGAGGTAGTGCAACACGAGTCCAGCCTACATTAGGTACACAAGGTGGTGCATCAAGGCAATCTTTATTGTACCGGTGTGGTAGCTGCCCCGCAGAGAGGAGCTCCATGTACAATAACCGCAAGTACAGCAACGAAATGGCGACCGCAAGAGTGGAGGATCCGCGCAGTGCGGAAGGTCCAAAATGGCGGACGGAGGCATTGTGTGCGTTCCGCTGAAGAGCAAGCGGCAGAAGGAACTTTTGCAAGCATGTTGTGGAGTGGTGCTAAAGCTGTGGCCGCGCCGTTTTGGTCCTGCCTAGGAGGACATTACCGTGACTTGTGGAGAACATTATGAGATTGACTGTCAGTCGGCATACAAACAGTTAATTGCTACCTCACCGCTCAAAGAGACTGATAGTGCAACTCAAAATGGCAGCTCCCGCTTCCCTGGGAGACCGCGTGGAGCAAGTGCAGAGAATTCTGCAGATTCTGGACTTACAGAAAGTTGGCCAGGAGTGGCGCCAACGGGAAAACCCCACCCTGCTGGGGGGTATGGCGCGAAACCTGAGGCCGCGCCCTCATGGACAATGACTAACTAAGCCCCAGTGGGACCTCCCCCTAATCTCAACCAGGGGGAGTGATTTCCAACTGTGCCCAGTGGGAACGGATCCTGCCGAGCGAGGAGCTGGTGAGCCGGCGCACCCTTACAGAATGTAATCCCTGTAATTGGTGCTGCCTGTGAAAGAAAGGATAAAGAGGCTGAGAAAACTTGGCCGGGGATGGCGCCAAAAAAGGAGTGCTGCTCGGGTTTTGGCGCGAAACCTGAAGCCGCGCCCCCCCGGACTGTGAAAAGTACAGCCCTAATTCCGGGATATCCTATAAGACTGTGCGACCCTCCCATAATCTCCACAAGTGGGGGTGGTTTCAAGCTTTGTCAGATGAGGGTGGAGCTAGTCAAGGGAGTGGTTGGCAATCCAACCCCTGCTCGTCAGTCACGAGGAGCCAGTACGCTGAACAGACCATTGCTGCGAGTACCTCCTATCGTGACTATGGCCTGTAAGCCGGAAGAAAATATCATAACTCCACCCAACCCTATTCAGCACCAGGAGGCTTCCTGGTGATTCGGGTGGCGGGCACTGAGACAGTGGCGTGCCTCTGCTTGCAGTGCAGACTACCCGGTGGTACCGTGGGTACAGCGGCACGCTGCCCGCACTGTGGCCTCCAGTACATGTGGCCCATGCCTACTTTCGTGCCCTACCAGGCCGTCGAAACAGTGAGAGATGCAGCTACGCTGTCCGCCGAGCTTCCCGGTGCGCTGTGGAGGGAAGGTGCAGATCCCGGAGAATGGGGATCGGGGCCGGTTTCCAAAACCGAGCCCGCGGAGAGAGAAGCTAGCGGTCAGTGTATCGGCCGAGAGATTAAGCGACGGTCACCCCGACCGGTGACCTCAAGCAAGGTGGAAGTGGATTCCTCGGACGATGAACCCATGGTGTCGTCCGGTGTGGTGGTTCGCCAACCATCAACCTCCTGTGGTGGTAACGGAAGAAAGGTGCCACTTACCGGAGCTGTCGATGAGCGGAGCCGGGTGTCACCAGTACCGCGAAAGACCAAGAGACGGAGTCCTTCGATTCCAGGGACCGGCGGGTCCAGTGGTGAGGGTCGATCCACCCCCACACCACGAAGCGGTAAGAGCAGTCCTTGTTCTTACCTGATGCTGGCGGCAAGCTCGGCGGAGGAAAGGCGTTACCAGGCCCAGGCGGATGTCGTGGTGAAGGAAGAGGTCCCGCTTGGGGACCCATCCCAAGATGGCGGAGCATCCAGCCTCGTAGATGACATCACTTCCAGCGGGCGTGGTAGACCGGCTGGAGAAACGACTACGTATTGTGGATCGGGTCAGTGCTTCCCGATCGCCTGGTCCCAAGAGGAGTTGGCAGGTGGCGAGAAAGGAGAGTGGTGAGACCCGACCAGGGGAGAGCCCTTGCGGTAACTCTGGACATGGTAGTGGGAGTGAGCGGGTCGGAACCCCGCAGATACCCATAGTCCGCCCCTATGCCCAGCCCCACGCCTTAGCTAAAGCCCCAGTCCCGGTCACATTCTCGCGAGGGTCCTCGTCAAATTTGGGACTGTCCGGAGGGTCCCAGGGTACCTCCGAAGAACGGACTGGAGAGAGACTGGGGGGGTTCACATCCGATGACGGGTCGCTGGGTGGGGGTTATTCACGGGAGAGAATAGGCCCAAGTGTGTGGGGTGGCCTAATTCACGATCTACCGGGACATCTCGGGTGTCCTCCTGGGGAGAACAAGAGGAAGGGGACTCCATAGAATCTGCCCCTGAAGAGTTTAGGGAGACCCGGTGGTGGGCCCCCTTATTCGAGGTTATGTAGGCTGGTTGGACCGTACTCGGTTCCTACTAGAGAGAGAGGATGTGGTCGACTACCAGTGGGCTCGTGGGGAGTTTACGGCGGAAGAGCGGTGTGACAGAGTGAAGTCAACTCCTATCAGTTACGCCTGGGAGACATATACTGAGTGCTTCATCCAGCACTCATAAGGGTTAACTCAGGTGGAAGTTAGGAAATTAGAACTCTTTAGCTGACACCTGAGAGCCAGCAAGGTAGATAAAGTATCATGTGACTGGCAGTAGCTGCCAGAGAGAGAGAGAGAGAGAAGCACACTGCTGCGTGAGCCCTTAGCAGAGGGATTTCACCAAAGACTACTTCAACTAAAGTAAGGATTATTCATTTGTTTACTGACTGCTTAAAGTACCCTTATGGTTTGGTTCTGGTTTAGCCAGCCAGCCTGCTAGATAGGTCTGCTGTGTTATTAGTCAGTTTTTCTCCCAAAGTGGAGCAGGATTTATTTTGTTAAAGGGACAGTGTACCCGCATGTTATGTTACTGTGGAGAAATAAAGCCACTGAACGTTTTTATTTATCCTGAAACTATACGTGTGGACTGTTCCCTGACCTCGGCTACAGGTCGTCCTGCCACAGGTGGTCTCAGAAGTGGGATGTCGGATGGCCCCTGTATCTGAAGGGCCACACAAAAAAAAAATGGAAAAAATGGAGACATTTTTTTCTCAGTTCCTTGAGCAACAGCTCCAGCTAGCAGAGAAGCAAGCAGAGCGACAAGCCCAGCAAGATGAGCGACAAGCCCAGCAAGCTGAGCGACAAGCCCAGCAAGATGAGCAACAGGCCCAGCGAGAGGAAAAGCTACTCCAACTGCTGGTCGAAGGCCCAACCCCAGGCAGACCAGGGATTCCAAATAACCCACCGGTGATGCTGCCTAAAATGAAGCCAAACGAAGACCCAGAGGCATTTCTCCTCACGCTGGGTAACGACTCTGGCTCCACTCCTCATAGGGGAAGCTCAGGCAGCCTACCAGGCTCTTCCAGCGGACGAGGCCATGGACTATCAGAGACTAAAGGCTGCTATTCTGGATCGCCTAGGCCTCACGCCAGAGACCTACTGACAGCGGTTCCGGACAGTCAAATATACAAACCGAGACAGACCCCGGGTCGTAGCCCACCGCTTAGTAGACTTATGTGCCAGGTGGATACAACCGGAAAAACATGACAAGGCAGAGATCCTTGAACAGTTTGTGCTCGAGCAGTTCATACAGATACTGCCCCCCTCCTTCCGCTCCTGGGTAAAAAGACACGCTGCATTTTCCCTGGATTCAGCGGTCCGCTTGGTGGAAAACTTCCTGGGCGACGACACCCAACAGGATAGCTGGGAACGGCCGGTGCAAACACTAGTTGCTTCCGATGATACTAGAGGCAGGAGAGCAGACAATCGAGGGGTCTACAACCCGCCAGCTCGGGAGATCCAGTCAACCCGATCATTAGACCCTTTCCCATCTCGGAGGGTTCCTGGTACAAACTCCTGCAGAGACGCCCATCCTGGGTCTGAGGCCACTGGATCACTCAAGGGAGGCCGCCACCCACAGTATTCCCCGAAAACCTGGACTCCTGTCACCCACCCAGTGGAGAGGATAACCCCACCAACCAGAAGGGAGGACCCCATCCAACAGCGGAGAGGTCCAAACCCCGAGCCCCGTCGAGAGCTTCCGCGGACGACCGAGTTTGCGGACTCAGGAGATGAGGAAATGGACTGTTCATATGGCAGAACCACTGCCACAGCTTGTCTCCGAGGGGACCACAATCCGTGGTTAGTCCCAGAATCTCTGGAGGGGACAAAAGTAAACGCCATGCTGGACTCGGGCTCTGGAAAAACCCTGATCCTAGAGGGCCTAATTCCAAGCAATAGACTATCGTATGACTCTCCTTGGAATATCGAGTGTATCCATGGGGATACAAAGAGATACCCGACGGCGAACATTACACTGCGTATCCAGGATCAAGAGGCTAGCCTGCTAGTGGGAGTTGCTCCCTGGCTACCTGCTCCTGTTCTACTTGGCCGAGACTGGCCCTACCTCGAAACATTGTTGGCCCCTACTCCTACGGAGCCTACTTCTCTGGTACCGGAGAAGCCCGGAGACTTGTTCCCTTTTTCCCCAGAGATTTTCCCCCGTAGACACCATGTCCCAAAGACATGTAAACAGAGACGTGCGGAAAAAGAGGACTGGTTAAGAAAGGCTGGGACTTTTGGTAACATTAGTCAGCCCAAAGGACTGCAGGTCATGGCCGGGGATGACCAGGGTGGGAAACAGATAGATACGGGAGTGTTGCCAGACCTGGAACTTCGTGACTTCCGTCAGAGGCAGAGGGAGGACCCAGCTCTGGCTAGACAATATGAGAAGGTGGTACAGGTCAACAACAAGATAATAGATGAACAAGGTGTAAAAGTGTTTCCACATTTTGAACAGTTGAATGACATACTATATCGTGTGAATAAGGTTACACAAACAGGGGAGGTCATTCGACAGATGCTAGAGTACCTAAAGGGTTGATTAAAACAGTGTTTACCCTAGCCCATACTCTCCCATGGGGTGGTCATTTGGGCAGAGATAAGACCACAGACCGCATTTCGTCCCGGTTTTACTGGCCAGGCATACATGGTGACATCATGAAATGTGAGACATGTCCTGAATGCCAGTTAACTAGCCAAAAAGGACAGAAGCCGGCTCCTTTGGTTCCTCTGCCCTTGGTAGCCGTCCCATTCGAGAGAATTGGGGTAGATCTGGTCGGACCTTTAGAACCCTCTGCGAAGGGACATAAATTTATACTCGTTGTGGTAGATTATGCCACCAGATATCCTGAGGCCTTCTCTCTGTGATCAGCCACTGCTAAACAGGTTGCTCATAGGCTGTTAGAACTGTTCTCTAGGGTAGGACTTCCCCAAGTAATGTTAACTGACCAGGGAACAAATTTCATGGCAAAGTTAATGCAGGATGTCCTAAAGTTATTGGAGGTAAAATCCGTCCGGACCTCAGTCTACCATCCTCAGACTGATGGATTGGTAGAGAGGTTTAACCGTACTTTAAAAACCATGCTTAGGAAGTTTGTGGACACTGAAAAGTGAGCTTGGGATGAACTTCTCCCTTTCCTGTTGTTTGCGGTACGAGAATTTCCCCAATCATCCACAGGCTTCTCCCCGTTTGAGCTCCTATATGGACGCCAACCTCGGGGTATTCTCGACCTACTGAAGGAATCCTGGGAGGAGGAGCCTTCCCCCTCCAAGAATACCCTTCAGTATGTCATAGACCTAGACATGATAGGTCGGTTTGCTAAGGAAAACCTAAAATCTGCCCAAGAACGTCAAGAGAGGCAGTACAACCAAAATGCTCGCTTGAGGGTCTTCCAACCTGGGGACCAAGTGATGCTACTACTACCGACATCAGAGAGTAAACTCCTTGCGAAGTGGCAGGGTCCTTTCCAAGTTCTCCGCCGCACTGGGGAGGTGAACTATGAGATCTCTTAACCAGGGTCCAGGAAGGGTAAACAAATCTACCACGTGAACCCCTGGAAAACGATGAGATCGCTGTTCATCCACCCTCGGGAAGGAGAGACGGATTTAGGTCCGCAGCTTCCAAAGGGTAGTACGTACAATGACCATCAGGTTCCCATGGGAGGGCAGTTAACAACAGAACAAAGGTCAGACCTACTAGAATTATGTGACCAGTTCCCAGATGTTTTTTCGGAGCTGCCAGGGCAGACTAATTTAGTGTCCCATAGGATTGAGACAGAACCTGGCGTAAAAGTACGGTCCCGTCCCTATAGATTGCAAGAGGGCCGAAAAGACCTGGTAGAGAGGGAGATAATAGACATGTTGGAATTGGGCGTGATCGAGGAGTCCCACAGCGAATGGTGTAGCCCTATCGTGTTGGTCCCTAAACCAGATGGGAAGGTGAGGTTTTGCGTGGATCTGCGAAAGGTAAATGCTGTATCCAGATTTGATGCATATCCAATGCCTAGGGTGGATGAATTGCTTGACTCGCTTGGGAAAGCAGAGTATATCTCTACCCTAGATCTCACGAAAGGATATTGGCAGATACCTCTAGCGGAAGAATCCAAATGCAAAACTGCCTTCGCCACCCCTCTCGGGTTATACCAATTCATCACTATGCCATTTGGGTTACATGGGGCTCCAGCCACATTCCAAAGGTTAATGGACAAGGTACTACGACAACATAAGGCATATGCTGCAGGCCTACTTGGATGACATTGTCATCTATAGCAGACACTGGCAGTCTCATATAAAAAGGTTAAGGGCAGGTTAAGGGCAGTCCTAACGTCCTTAAGAGTAGCAGGGCTCAGTGCAAATCCAAAAAAATGGGCCCTGGGTAAATCCACTACAAAGTACTTGGGCTATGCCGTTGGGGGAGGGATAGTAAGGCCACTAGCTAGCAAGGTGGCCGCCATAAAGGAAGTCCCCACCCCACAGACAAAGACACAGGTCCGCTCCCTTTTGGGGTTAGCAGGGTATTACCGGCGGTTTATCCCCAATTTTTCAGAAATATCTGCACCCCTAACAGATCTGACAAAAAAGAGTGCCCCGACCCAAGTTAAATGGTCTTGGGAGTGCCAAGACGCCTTTGACATGCTAAAAAAGTGCCTGTCAGAGGGTCCCGCTCTTCGGAGCCCAGATTTTAAAGAGCCCTTCATCATCCAGACGGATGCCTCAGAGGTAGGACTGGGAGCAGTGCTGTCTCAGCAATTTGATGGTGTTAAACACCCCATACTGTTCATCAGCCGGAAGCTGTTCCCAAGGGAAGTGAGGTATTCCGTTATTGAGAAGGAGTGCCTCGCTGTAAAATGGGCAATTGAGGCCTTGAGACATTATGTCGCCGGAGTACACTTCACCCTGGTCACTGACCATGCGCCCTTGAAGTGGTTAAACACCATGAAGGACACAAATCCAAGGTTGACCAGGTGGTATATGGCCCTCCAACCCTTCTCTTTTGATATTCAGCATAGACCTGGAAAAGACCATGGAAATGCTGATTTTTTGTCAAGAGAAGGAGTGGAGGGTCGGGCTTCAGCCGTGTGGGACACTAGCCACACACATACAGGGGAGGTATGTGACAGGGTGAAGTCAACCCCTATCAGTTATGCCTGGGAAACATATGTCTGAGTGATTCATCCAGCACTCATAAGGGTTAACTCAGGTGGAAGCTAGCTAATCATGATGTAAGCTGACACCTGAGAGCCAGCAAGGTAGAAAAGGATCTTGTTACCAGCAGTAGCTGCCTGTCTCAGATGAGAGCACATGGATAGATGTGCTGCTAGCCAGAAGGATACAGCACACTACTTACTGCAGCCAAAGTAAGATTTCTTTCATTTGTTTGCATGACTGCTTAAAAAGACTCTTACGGTTTGGGTATGGTTTAGCCAGCCAGCCTGCTAGCTAGGACTGCTGTGTTAGTCAGTTTTCTCCCAACGTGGAGCAGGATTTATTTGCTTAAAGGGACAGTGTACCCGCATGTTATGTTGCTGTGGAGAAATAAAGCCACTGAACGTTTTCATTTATCCTGAAACTACAAGTGTGGACTGTTCCCTGACCTCGGCTACAGGCCGTCCTGCCACAGTTATTTATATTATTTGTCATTTATACGATTGTCACGTACTGTATATTACTGCTGTGAAGCGCATGTACATTATGGCGCTATATAGATAAAGACATACAATACAATTGGGGATGCCTGGCTCAACACTGCTCTGATTTTCTGGGAACTGTCTCAGGGCTAGACACACACTGTTTGTGGTGGTCCCTGCCGGGACATGCCCAATGGCGACTACATTGTGGGGAGTTACCTGGCATTCCACAGCCCACTGACGGGCCCTCTGTCTGGATGGTAGAAGCATAGTCATTGGGGGCTATGCACTAAGCTCCGAGCTTTTGCGCGGCCTGAAAAAAAATTGCACGTCCAATAAAAAGTGAAGCCGGAGGCGCGATTCACTAAGGCCTTGAACCCATTTTCTATTGGACGTGCCAAAAACTGGCTTATCGTGCGTGCAATGTTTTTCCCCCCCTGCTAGCGCACTGAAACTTCACGTACGATAGCTGATAGAAAAAAAATGCCGCCTGTAACATTTGCATGGAGATTCTGCATCTCCATGCAAGGCTGTTACAGGCGATCGTACACAAAATAAATATATTTTAATAATAGTGTACATGAGCAGCGGGTCTCCGGAGCTGAACCGCATTGGTTTCAGCCTCAGGGACCCCCTACTTCAGGAGATACAGGCCCCCTTATGGGGTGCCGGTATCCCCTGCACTTTTAAAGCTTCCGCGTCACGTGATCAGGACATTCAAATTCTGCAGGGGATACCAGCACCCCATAACGGGGCCTGTATCTCCTGAAGTAGGGGGTCCAACGCAGTTCAGCTCTGGAGACCCCCTACACATCTACACTGCTGTCAAAACACACATATCAATAAACAATAATTCCTTACCATAAAGATGGCGGCGACAATGGCACCGATGCCCCAAACTGGGGCCTGTAACTCGGGAAGCAGGTGGTCTCTGAGCCACAAATCAATGCGGTTAAGCTCAAGGGACCCCCTGCTCCCGCACACTATTAATAAAAATACATTAAAGCAGTTCATTACTTAGCGGCTATCCGCTAAGGCAATGAAGGGGTTAAGGCACAATAGCATGTTTATTGGGGACAATTGCCCCCAATAAACATTGCAATATACAACACCCTCCCCCCACCCCCTAACACATACAATACAGTAATGGGCAAAATTACTATTATCCACATATGGATAATAATGCATTTGCCCATTTTAAATACATGAATCACAATAAATACAGTAACTACATATTACACTTACCTTTTCCAGGATCCCACGATGATGGCCATCTTCATCCTTATCTTCATCCTGCCCATGTCCCCTCCTAAGCTGCAAAATATACAAAGAATAAAAAGAGCCAATGTAATGACCCCTAACCCCTTAATCACCTTAGCGGTCATTAACCGCTATAGTCATTAAGGGGTTAACCCACACTCACCCACCCCTCGGGAGGCCTATACACCCTCCCCCACTACCCACCCCGTGAGGCCTAACCACCCACTACCCATGGGGAGGCCTACCCAGCCTGGATTGGGGAAAACACCCACTTCCCCCATCCCCGTTAAACACAATAAACAGCACTATATTTAATAAATAATACATAACCCATCCCCTGTGCCCCCCCATAAATACCTGATTTATTCTTTTACATACAGGGTTAATACCCCAGGCCCACGGGAGTCCCCGGTGGTCCTGACGGGTGTCCGTAAGCCTCACATTGGCCCAGCAAAAGGTTTCAAACAGGGTCTGAAGGCCTATGGGTAGTCCCCGCCAGGCGCCGTGGTCCACAAGGAGGTCTCCGCGGGTCACTGTGGGCCCCAAATGGGGTCTCCATGGGTAGGCCTGCGGGTGTTTGGGGGGCCCCGGGTCAGACCCACAGGTGTCTGAGGGTCCATTGGGTGGTTCCCACGGGGGTCTGGGGCCCTCGGGTGGTCCCTATGTATCCGCGGTGCCCCCACAGATGTGGGGCCACCGTTTCTTCCCCGCAGGTGTCCTCCATGGACCCGGCAGCCTGGTACCCGTGAGTGTCCGGAGACCTCAGGTGGTCTCCAGAGGTCCCCGCAGACCTAAGGAACCAACCCTGTATGTAAAAAAATAAACCTGTCCTATACATTTAAATACAAAAATACCCCCCCCCCCCCCACACACACACACGTACAGTACAGTAATGGGCAAAATAACTATTATCCAGATATGGATAATAGATTATTTACCCATAATGAAACACATAAAACAGCATAAATAAAATAAATAAATAGAGATCTACTTACCCCCTGGCAATGAGATGGGCAGTGCGGTCATCAAACATCCTCTGTTGGAAAAAAAAAATGCAAATATTTTTAAAGGCTAGTTAACCCCTTAATCACCTTAGCGGTTAATAACCGCTATAGTAATTAAGGGGTTAACCAACCCTGCACCCATTCATTTGTACAGTGGGTATTATATATATATATATATATATATATATATATATATATATATATATATATATATATATATATAACACCAATATACAAATAAATGTTAAAGGATTACATAAACATGCATAAATAAAAACATGAAATCTTAATCTCAAAATCGTCACATTGCATCTTATAATTAAACCAGCAGCACTTTAAAAAATAAATTATATCTCCTCTCGTAACAAAGCAGCACCTAGACAAATATATATCAAATGTCAAACAATTGCATTTTAGTGTGTACATGATGCAATTAATCTGTGCATCATGTACAGTAACACTATGCAAAATCAATGTTCAAAATAAAATAAACTATGAACAACATACAATGCCATCCACAAAATCCAATACAAACTAAGCAAGTAAACATAAATAAATTTACCATCGATCAATGAATCAATTTCTAAAACCAATTACAATACAATACAAATCAATTATACAATTCACTATTCAATTCCTAAATCAAATCCACTGAGAAAAAGATTCAACTTCAAAGTAACCACCATCATACAAATCTAACTACCAACAATAAGCCATTATTACAAAGCAAGCCCCTGAAATAAAATATTGCAAAATCATGATATACTACAAGTAAATAAATATCAATTACATGACACACAAAAATTCCTAACCAAAGCTTCCAAATACATGTTAAAAACTTAATTAAACATTTGCAATACAATCATTTATTTTCCCTGTATGTTTACCAAATATAGCTAAACATTACATACACGGGCAATAAATGAGCATAAAAAACAATGACATTACATCCAAAAATCCAATACAATACAGCCATTCAGTGTCCCTGTATGTATGTATGTATGTATGTATGTATGTATGTATGTATGTATGTATGTATGTATGTATATCCTTAGGGACATACATAAATTCAGGGGCATTAAATGGACATAAAAAAAAACCACATGAATAAAAAATCAAAAAAAAACCTGTAAAAGTAAAATAATATATACTTTTCTTTTATTTAGTTACCATTAGATGGCCGACACAGCGAAATCCAGGGGAATCGGAAGCACTCGAACCAATCCAAAGGTAACCATAAAATAATAAACCCTTACAATCCACAACTGTGACTTCTTTCTTCTATTTGTAATCCATTTCGTCAAAGGGCGTCTTCATCTGGATTCTTCTTTCTTCTTCCGCTCTCTTCCGGGGTCTTCTGCTCTTGTAGCGCCACGCCCTGGTCCTCTTCTTCCTCGAGGAGGTCCGTCGTCCTCGGCGACTGGCTTAAAAATGAGATGACATAGGCTATTATAGGCCTATGACATCACATTTTCGTCAAATGGTTCCCACAGCCCTGACAGTTGTGGATTGTAAGGGTTTATTATTTTATGGTTACCTGTGGATTGGTTCGAGTGCTTCCGGTTCCCCTGGATTTCGCTGTGTCGGCCATCTAATGGTAAGTAAAAAAAAGAAAAGTATATATTATTTTACTTTTACATGTTTTTTTGATTTTTTTATTCATGTGGTTTTTTTTTAATGTCCATTTAATGTATGATGGTGGTTACTTTGATGTTGAATCTTTTTCTCAATTGTTCTGATTTAGGAATTGAATAGTGAATTGTATAATTGATTTGTATTGTATTGTAATTGGTTTTAGAAATTGATTCATTGATCGATGGTAAATTTATTTATGTTTACTTGCTTAGTTTGTATTGGATTTTGTGGATGGCATTGTATGTTGTTCATAGTTTATTTTATTTTCAACATTGATTTTGCATAGTGTTACATGATGCACAGATTAATTGCATCATGTACAGTACACACTAAAATGCAATTGTTTGACATTTGATATATATTTGTCTAGGTGCTGCTTTGTTGGGAGAGGAGATGTAATTTATTTTTTAAAGTGCTGCTGGTTTAATTTTAAGATGCAATGTGGTGATTTTGAGATTAAGATTTCATGTTTTTATTTATGCATGTTTATGTAATCCATATATATATTATACCCACTGTACAAATGAATGGGTGAAGGGTTGGTATCGGTGCAGGGTGGGTTAACCCCTTAATTACTATAGCTGTTATTAACCGCTAAGGTGATTAAGGGGTTAACTGGCCTTTGAAAATATTTGCGATGTTTTTTTTGCCAACGGAGCCCATTTGATGACCGGACTGCCCATCTCATTGCCAGGGGGTAAGTAGAACTCTATTTATTTACTTTATTTATGCTGTTTTATGTATTTCATAATGGGCAAATAATCTATTATCCATATCTGGATAATAGTAATTTTGCACATTACTGTATTGTATGTGTTAGGGGACAGGGGGGGGGGGGGAATGTATTTAGTTAGAAATATTGTTTATTTTTTTGGAGGCACAACATTGGTATTGCAGGCCCGTGGACACCCCTGGACTCCCACGGGGACACGCGTGGACACCCAGGAACGGCCACGGGGACTCCTGGACCCCCGCTTGGTCAGCCGGGGACACCCACGGGACCCCCGGCCTCCCTCGGGGATCCCCACGGGCTCACCCGGGGACACTCGCCGGCCTGTTGTATGGATGGTGTGCCTGCAAAAATGTAAACAAAGAAATTTTTCTAAGTCCTGATCCTTTTGCACCTGCCTTGGGCTGGCGTGTTTTTTTCGGCGCGTTTTTAAAGAACGATCTCTTAGCGTAGCTTAGAGAATCACATAGAAGGGCAAAAATCAGCGTATTTAGCTGATCGTACGTGTTTGGTGGGACTTAGAAAAATTTCAGGCATAAAGCCTGTTAAAAACGTAAAGTGCCTGTTAGCGCTGCTCTGTGAATCGCGCTGAGCGCAATATCACGTTCTAAAAGCACTTTGCGCTCTTAAAGCCACTTAACGGAGCTTAGTGCGTAGCCCCCACAGTCTCTTATCCTTTTTCTCCAAACTCTCTGTGCAGCTCCAATTGCAAAATGGAGTTTGCAACAGCTAAAGTCCAATTCACTGGCAGCTTCCAATGTAATGTGGCAGTCAATACAACAGCTCCAAGTGATGAAGCAGGTTCAGCCCCAAATCCCGACATAAACCTGGGCTATAGCCCTGCTCCCTGCAGTATGGGAACCTCTGCAGCCTTCGACTTGGACTCCTTTAACAGGATCCCCACCTTATACACCCACGGGGTATAAACCTTTCACCCCTAGTCTCTGGGCAAAACTGGATATTGCAAAGCATCACCCTACCAATCACATGACCTACCAGAACGTTCCTAGCTCTGAGTCATGCTCACCAGACTAGCAGGTGCCTGAATATTGCAACAATATAACTTAGCTAAGAGCGGGCTCACATGCAGGGCTATGTACAAGCTGGTTAGCCTTACACTGCCAACATCTATCATAGCCTACATGCTAAAAGGGTCTGGTTTAGCAAGGGGGCTACCCTTGCTTTGACAATATCTTCTCTAATGCCCGGCGTGTGATGTCAGCACACGAGTCAATCAGTTGAATAGCTTTAATATACCATAACCAGAAAAACCTGGACACTTGATGATTGTATATGTAGCGCACTTCCCCACACACCCTGAGAGATATGGCGACTACTGTGTGTGTGATGCATTACCTGTGGCAGTCCTCCTCAAATGAGATACGAGAAGGACATAGCATAATACAGTTTAATGATACAACAGAGCAGGGAAGGAAGAGAAAACACCCAGTTTCCCTGTCTGTTAAGCGCAACGAGTGTGTTAAGGGCACACTCTAGCCCATATCAGCGATGGTCTGCTGGTCTCAAGACTTCGGCGTCTGCCCGCGCACCACAAGTTCGGTGTCCCAGTGGAGTAGAATGGCTGGCTGATAGGTATTGTGTCATCCAAGGGCCAAAAAAACCCTACGCGTTCTGCCTTTCGTCAAAACGTCGGACAACCCCTGAGGAACCCAATGTTCATAACAGAATATGCGTTGTACGTGGATGTTCTGCTGACTGTACAGCCCTTTAATACTGTTCTACATCTATGGCACTCTATTTATACCTGATAATATAGCGCTGTGGACGGACGTTCACAGAGGTACGCAATTAGGAGGCTTTATAATTTAAATTATAATACGGCTTTATTGTGCCTTTTCCTTTTTATCAGGAAAACATCCAAACAAGGGGGGGAGGGGGAAAACAAAGCTTCCGTTCACTTGGGAGTATTTCTAGTGAAAACACTATGCAATCAATTCACATCTCCCTAGTCAAGCATTTCTCCCCAGCCCCAAAACATAGCATGCAATAAGCAGATATAAGCAGTCTCTTAAGAATAAAAGTCTTATCTGTTTGTAAGCTTCTCTGCTCTCCTGGAACCGCACTCATGCGTGCACAGAAAATATCAGCATCCAGGTTTTAGAAGTCTTATTTGGTCCTTGTGGTTTGGAGGGAAAATCTTTACTGTCCCTGCTTCAGCTCCCTTGTCTTCAGGGTTGGTCAGCATACAGGTTTAGAAGTTTTCCCTGTGTCTTGAAAGCAGCTCTGCTATCTTTTGGCAGAGCTCAAGACAAGTGTGTCTCCGAGTTCAGCTCATGTGTCAGCTAAAGAGTTCTCACTTCCTGTTTCAAAAGACAGGCTTTCTAAGCCATCTAATCAGGCAGGTGGTGTTTAGTAATAAACTACCAGAGGTTAACCACCACACTGCTAGATTAAAGGCACATTAATGAACAGGGATAAGTCCCCTGTTACATACCTCCCCTGTTTGTGGGAAGCTCGGGCTTACCACGGCCAAAGCCCATCCTTCCACTCTCATTCTAGATATCTCTATGACTTGAATGAGAGTGGATGGAGGAAGAGAACCCTCTGTCCCGCTGGGATTGGAGCCCTTTCTCCAGTTTATTTTTGTCTCCTCCCGAAGATGCTTGAGATCAGCATCTCAAGTCGCTCGAGGAGGACTCCTCAGTCGCTCGAGGAGGACTTTTTCCACGTAAAGTCTTTTTATCACGTGCGCGGTCTTGAGAATTCTGTTGCGTCGGGCACTCCTCTTTTTGTAGACAAAGTGTATGGCAACAGTTGTAGAGCAGTTAGGACTAGCCCTTAGAGTTATCTGCTCTTGAAGTGGTCTTTCTGCCACTTCTCCACACCACGGAGTCGCCAGTTCAGCTTCTTCAGCTAAGGATTCTTCTGGCTTTGATTCTGCACTCCTACCTCTGTTTGTTGCCTGTTGGGCAGCTGTAGGTTTGGCTAGTGCTTTCTTTGGTGGCTCAAACTTTGTAAAGTTTTGTCCCCAACTCTCACTGTACCCTTGTCCTTGCGGGCATTAGTTACTGTGGGATACTGGTGCTTGGGCAGAGCCAATACCTTTTTCCGTATTGGAGGAATCTGTATCAGAGTCTCCTTCATATTCTGGAGCTCTGTAATTTTTGTCGTCAAGGTTGCCGCTGCGTCTGTTTTCTCCTTGGTGTACTGACTCAAGCAAATGGAACAGTCTCTCTGTCTCTCCAGCTCTTGCTCCAGTTTCTGAGCCTTCTCACGCTCCCTCTCATACAGAGTCACCTGGTATCGAAGCTCCGCTTCCAACGATGCTCTGAAGACATGCAGCGTGGCCTTTAGCTCCTCATACTGCTCTGTGGGGACGTACTGGGAATTCTGACGTTCCTGCAGCGCTTGTACCTCTTTAGCAGCCTGCAGTTTTTCTTTCTGTAGCGTTTGCTGCTTCTCCTCAGCATACTGGAGGTGTGTACGCAGACCTTGCAGTTGGTTCTGCAGTCGGTGCTCTGCGTCAAACTTTTCCTTGACTTCTTCTGTTAACTGAAAATTTTCTTCTTTCAGTTTTAAGTTTTCTGTTTTTAATCTTGAATTTTCTCCTTTTTCAGTCTCTGTATTCTTCAGGGCTTCTTTGTAGTCCTCCTTCCATTTACACAAATCTGCTTTGAGAATGACACTCTCCTGGCGTGAGACTTCCTTCTCTAGGTTGAGGGTCTGAAGCTCCTTCTGAGAGACTTTGAGATCTGCATCAAGATTACCAATAGTTTCTTTAGCAATGTCCAGCTCCTCAGTGAGACTGTGTAGTTCCTTTCTGGAAACTTCCAGGTCTGTGCGGCAGCTGTTGGTCTCATGATGTGAGGCATTCAGTGCTCTGCTGAGTGTCTGAACCTCTTTCTGAGATACGTCCACTTCTATCCGGACACTGTTGATCTCCTGTTGTGAGGCATTAAGCTCTATGCGAAGAGTGTGAACCTCTTGCTGGAAGACTGTCATCTGCTTCAGTGACTCCTCATACTTCCGCTTTAGCGTAGCCACCATTTTATCAGATTGGCTCTGCTTTTCATCCATGGTGGAAATAGTAGCCTTTGCAGTATCTAGCTCAGTCTTGAGATAGTCCAATTCTGTCCTGGCTAAAGAGTAAATTGTGAGCACATCTTTTTGTAGCCTCACGTTATTTTTCTGTAGCTCTGTGTTATCTGCTATCTCAGGTTTCAATTGTTCTCGAAGTAGATCACAGTCACGCCTAGCAATTTTCAGGGAGTCTTCAGGGCTGGTCAAGGGATCGTCACTCACTGGTTCCGGCGCCGCTTCACTGGGATGGTTGGTTGAGGGTTCCTCACTGTTGGCACCGGACAGACATTTCTTTGGGGTTCCCGACTTCTGCCTTGGGCCCTCTGGATATTCGGTTAACCGTGGGATGAATTCTCCATTTTCTCTAGGCTGCAGGGCAACTCTGTCCCTCATTTTCTCCACAGGATCTGCGGACGTGTCTGTTACTTCCATGGTAAGTGAAGAACCGCTTTTCTTTTTCTGCCTTTTTGATTTGGATGACACCGTCCCTTCAGGGATATTGGGGTCTCCATCTTCATTTGAAATTTTAGCAGCTTCATTATATACGCCAGGCTTTTCTTGCAGCTGCTTTAGCTGACAGAAATATTCGGTGATCCACTGCTCCCGCTCTGTCTCCTGCTGATCATATTCGTCATCAAAGGGAGCGGTCTTTTCTGTTCGTGCCGAGTTCAGGCACCCCCACCATTCTTGGGGTGTTTTGTGGGTGTGACTCGGTTCGGGTTCCCCGTAAGAGATGTCTTCCTCTTTATTGGACTGGAAGGGCCACTCTTCCGTGGGGTAGGGTTCATTACAGGAACGCTGCATCTTGTCCTCCATTTTTAGGCTATCAGGTGTAATTTTCTTCCTGACCTCAGGAGGCGCTATTGCAGCTGTTGCCACTGTATTTGCTAGAACCCCCAATTGTGGTAGTCCTACAGATGGGCATATTTTGCTTGTAGAGGTCGTAGCTCTCACAGGCATCTCTGTAGACTTTTCTTTCTTGGGTAATTTTTTTTTTTTTTTCAATATCAGCAGTTCTGTGCATGCGTTTTCTTTTATCAGGTATACAAGATTGTGCAGTTGCTAGGTAAAAAATTCTATTTGCTATACACCATTTATTTGCAATCCCTCCGCTTCAGCAACATAATTTGGTTTTCTGCCTGAGTTCAGTAATTTTCAGTTTCATCTTTGGGTATTATGGCATTCACACTTCCCACTTTCGGTGTCTGTTTTGCTCCCAAGATAATAGGCATACTTTTTTACTTGCAGAAAAAAAAACATTCTTTGCAGTGGACTCAACACTCAGCAATTGGCTTTGAAAAACCTTTTCCTTTATGGGGCAATTTTACACTCAGCATTTGTTTGCTAAAAATTCCCCTGCTTCAGCACAGTCTTGTATCAATTTTCACACTTTTCTGCATATACTCCATTCACAGCTGGTAGCCCTATGCAGTGTGGCAACCTTTATTTGCAAAATCAGTACCACTCGTGGGTCACCATCTGTATTCACTGCTTCAGCGAAACTTTTGAAAACAACAAACACCTATCCCTTTTCAAGGGCTGCCTCACTTCTTGAACCCTGACTATGGCTGGAAGGCAAAACCTCTATTTCAATGACCATATTACGCTTTGTCATAGGCAAATAAAGTTTTAGCTGCTTCAGCAGTCTCTCTCCTCTTGGGATTGGGGTAAAGAGTCCATCTGTGTTTTTTAAGTTTCAATGCAGTGTAAGTTTCAGTGCAGTGGTGTGTCCTTTTAATTCTGATCTCTGCTGCATGAGGTTTTTTTTTTTTTTTTTCTAAGTTTCTCAGACTTGTTTGTAGGCAAAAAGCATAACAAAAAATTTCACATAAAACTCTCCGGTCCTTTTTAACTACAAAGACACCTCTTGTCCCACCTCGGACACCATATGTGGACGGACGTTCACAGTGGTACGCAATTAGGAGGCTTTATAATGTGAAATTATAATAAGGCTTTATTGTGCCTTTTCTTTTTTATCAGGAAAACATCCAAACAAGGGGGGGGGGGGAACAAAGCTTCCGTTCACTTGGGAGTATTTCTAGTGAAAACACTATGCAATCACCATCTCCTGACGAAGTACTTGGTACGAAACGCGTAGAGGTCACGACAGGTCATCCTGCGCGTGTATGCTGGTAAGCTGAGACGGAGCCTGCAGGAGACAGCAGCGTTTTTTTCCATCTCCGCGGTGCTGAGATCCGGATCCTGTGCAGCCACCGCGAGTCTGCTGACTGTCTCAGTGTGAGTGTCCATTTCCCCTTGCCAGTGCCCAACCTTATGGCGGTTTCTATACAAATCTGTTGATAGGTTGTTTTCATGTTTGTTTTTTTCTTTCATGTGTTTTTATATAAATTTTACTGTATTTGTATACTGTGCAGCTTAGGGTTTAGTCACCATCAGGTGTTCTCCTGGGTAGTACTTAGCCGTCCAGCTGCACAGCTGTTCTGAGGTGGGGTTGGATCCCCTCAGAGTTTGTGTGTATTTTTAATAAATTACCTTCCACTAATCCCTGGTGCGCATTTGTGCATTTTTTATTACACTATGCAATCAATTCACATCTCCCTAGTCAAGCATTTCTCCCCAGCCCCAAAACATAGCATGCAATAAGCAGATATAAGCAGTCTCTTAAGAATAAAAGTCTTATCTGTTTGTAAGCTTCTCTGCTCTCCTGGAACCGCACTCATGCGTGCACAGAAAATATCTGCATCCAGGTTTTAAAAGTCTTATTTGGTCCTTGTGGTTTGGAGGGAAAATCTTTACTGTCCCTGCTTCAGCTCCCTTGTCTTTAGGGTTGGTCAGCATACAGGTTTAGAAGTTTTCCCTGTGTCTTAAAAGCAGCTCTGCTATCTTTTGACAGAGCTCAAGACAAGTGTGTCTCCAAGTTCAGCTCAGGTGTCAGCTAAAGAGTTCTCACTTCCTGTTTCAAAAGACAGGCTTTCTAAGCCATCTAATCAGGCAGGTGGTGTTTAGTAATTAACTACCAGAGGTTAACCACCACATTGGTGGTATCAAAGGCACATTACTGAACAGGGATAAGTCCCCTGTTACAAGCTCTGCACTCTGCACTGTATATTTATATAGCACCTACCAGGTATGCCGCACTTAATGCTTTTGCAAACATTACACTACAGTAACACTGGAAGAAAGGAGTCCCTTCCTCAAATCGCTTACAGTTTAATCACCATGTGGGGAGACTAACAGAAACAACAGGAGTACAATGGAGTGCATTGGTTAGAGTGTGTATAAAAACACAGTTAGTAAGTAGTGGCCATCCAGGACTAATTAAAAATGTTGTGGAATAGTTGAGTTTTCAGATTAACTGTAAAATCAGAGAGAGGTGATGTCTGGCTGTCATTGAGAGGGAGTTCCAGAGGAACGGTGCAATATGTAAGAATGAGTCTAGACATGAAAGAGCTGTAGTGACACAAGGGTAGGGAGAAAAAAGCTGTGAGCAGGATGTAGGGAGCAAGTAGGGGTATAGCAACAGATTAAAGCTAAGATATAAGGAGTGGAAAAGGAGTGGAGAGCATCGAAGGAGAGAAGAAGAATTTTGAAGTGAATGCAGATCCCCACCCCCCTGGGAGATCTTGCCTAGCTACAAGACCGTGTGGTGCTGGTTACCTGTGAGGGTCCAGGAGAGATGATGTGGGGAACAGGACAGGCTTTTGGTGATCCTCAAGTTCTCTTCATCGGTGTCAGCGCCTCCAGTCACTGTAGGCTCCAGCATGGCTGGACGCCGTTCCCTGCCTTGACAGTCTTTTCTCCCATACCTGTGCCTAATAGACTGCTACTTAGGCAGAAGTACATACGAAAGGTATTTGTTGGTGCAGCCACTGCAGGTGGTATCACATAGTTTGCATCATAGTGGAGAATGGATTCCAGACCCCTGGATGGTGCAGGCCAGCAGGTAATATTGAGGCCTTGTGCTCTGCACAGATCTTGGGTTCACTCAGCCCCAGGAGGGGCTTAGCTCCTCTCTGTTTCCCGGCTGGGGAGAACCAACTGACTGTATAATTTGGAAGTCATCCTCCCTAATGCAGAAAGGGGAGGGCACAGGGTCTGCACCATGATTGGCTGCAACACAGACCCAGTGTCACCTCCTCTCCAGCCACTCAGGGAGGCTGTATGATGTGGGGGGAGGTAAACATCACTCCCTGTGGCTACTAGGGCTTACATGACAGGAGGGCAGAAAGATAGTCTGGACTAGCCATGGCTATACAGAGATTAATAGGGAGTCAGCAGAGAGCATTCAGGAGGAGAGAGGCAGAGACTGACGAAGAGAAGAGTGAGGTTATCCTTGCAGCAGCATTTTGCATAGATTGAAGGATACAAAGTTGAAAGACTATGCATGATAGGCACTACATGACCATGTTTTTTGGGCTTTTTTAAGTCATGCAAAAAAGAAAGAAAAATCTTTATACAGTTTATACATTTTAATGATCCTGTTGTATACAAATAGACAACGATGACCCAAGCACAGATTAAAGGCAGCTATAATTAATTTTTCTTACAAATTTTACAAAGTTGTTTACTGTCATGTCTGAGCTGGCAGGTTCAATAGTGCAGACTACTCTGTTCACAGATTATATGGTAAATTAAGCACACACGCATAAGGAAAACACTTACACAATATGTATGTTTCTGTCAAGAATCTTTCATAAATAGCACCCCGTGAATCCTTCCTGGCTCAGCATGAACCCTTCGCTTGAAATATTTCTCATGACTTAACAGAGCTTCCGATCCCACACAATGATACAGAGAGATACAAGGATCCCAGGAGTCTAGACAGCATAGGGCAGCAATGTTGCTTATTTGGTCCATATACAACTATTTTTTTTACTATATTTACATTCCTTTGCCATCCTCATCCTTTATAGTTCCTGCAGATGTGTTAAGTTCACCATTCAGTTCATCGCTCAAGCAAATTATTTTAGGATATTGTGCAATTTCAAAAAATTTGTGTCATAATTTGATGCAGCATTAGTTTGATTTTCTTGTGCACTTGTGTGATAATGATTAAGTCTGTGCCCAGGACATACAGTATTTGAAAATGAGATGTAACCAATTTATTATTATTTCCTGGTTAAACATTTTATAAATAAATACTGTAACAAAAATGTATGTTTCAAGAATATAAGACAAGTTTCAAAATGAGATGTTTCGTAAGGATGGGCAGGTTCATGGGCCAGAAATCTGAGCCCCTTAAACCTCATAGATCCAAAATCTTGCTTGTGCCTCATTTTCGGGCCCCTTGGGACCTTCTTCTGGTGGAGTGATAAAATCACACTGAGAGCCTAATAATGCATTTTGTATCATTGTGGGCAGTGGGCGCGACTTGTCATCATCACACTGGGTTGGTAGAACTTTTGATGATGCAAAATGGGGGTTGGCGGGGAAGAGCATTAAAGAGCGGGCCAGCCCAATTGGGCGGCACAGCCAGTGACCGGGGGGCGCAGCCTCCCTGAACCAGGTGGGCCACAGGAGTGGCCAGGGGCAAGCCAGGGGAGGGGTCAGAAGGGGCAAACCTGCGGCCAGGAGCAAGGATCGGCTTCTTGTTCCTGGCTCGCAACAGATTCGGACGTCTCTCTCCTCTCCTGTAAGGCTAAGGTAAGCAAATGCAATTCCCGGGCACTTCCCCCCTCCCGTACTGCCGCGCAGTTTGAACTGGCGGCGAGGGGGGAGGCGGGATGCAGGGAGGAGAGGGACTCCGCGCCGGCTGTAAATGCATGTTACCTGCAGTTTAGGGATTGCGGGAGCATGCCACCCCCCCCCCCCACTTGTTAGTCCGCTACGTCCTCTATCTTGCGGGCGTGGGGGGGAAGCGGGAGAGCGTCGGGACCGGCAGCATGCCCCCCTTGTTGGTCCGCTTCCGTCCTCCATTTTGGCCTGAAGGCTCGGTGGAGCGATCGGCGGGCGGGGGAAAAAGGGGAGAGTCGTTTGGACTCCAGCTCTCACTCGGAGGGAGGTACTGCACGGCGCAATCCAACCGCCAGCGGTGGCATGGCGGGCACGCGGGTCTCCCGCGCGGTCTCGACTCCTCGGACAAGGGGAGGAAGCTGCCAAGGCGCGGGCGTGCCAACATCCCGCATGGGCCACCTATTTCAGGCGGTGTAACACTGCCAAGGCAGCGGCACGTCCTCCCCGGAACGCGGGGCGCGCGGTCCCGCCACTGGGGGAGGCGGCCAGGGAGAAGAAAGGGAGCGGAGGGGGGCGCCTCGCGGACACCTGCACGCAGTGGCGCGCGGGGGGGGGAAGCATTAGGGGCAAGGTGGGCCCACTGGGGCCTAAGGCTGGCGCTCCCCCCCTCTCTCGCAGCGAAGCGCAATGTGGGGGATATAAATCATGTAGAGCGGGGTCTGACCGGCGGGAGAGCCTGCTTCCCGGCACTTGGCAGGGCCCCCCCCCCACTCATGCGGAACGGGGATTTATATTATGTTAATAAAAAGATGGGCCAGATGTGTTATTTCATGCGAGAATGGGTTATGCATGTTGTTGTTTTTATAAAGTTCACCATGGGCTATTTCATGTTATGTTTAGAAAGTCACCAGGCGTTATATAGCATGTCAATAGAAACATGGGCCAGATATGTGGTATGCATGTGCTTGATATTATAAAAAATCACCATGTGCTATTTCAGGTCGTTATTAGAAGTCACCAGGTGTTATATAGTAGGTCAATAGAAATATGGGCCAGATAGGCGTTATCATGTTGTCAATATTAAACAGTTCACCATGATGTTATCATGTTGTCAATATTAAACAGTTCACCATGCGGTATTTCATTGTTCATTAACGCCAGAAATCACATATGGATGACGGGGATCGTTAGGCATTCATAGGTATTATAAACGGGCATATATGTTGCAGGCGCATACGCAGGCTGTGCATAGTCATGTGGTAGGCTTTTATACAGATGTATAGACATGGTTATTATATACGGGTACGCGTGCGCGGTCATGCGTGGATCCCTATCCATACCGTTCATATGTAGGTAGTTATACATATATAGATTTTTGGGCATACCACGCAGCCCCCGGTTATTACAATGGCTGCTGCCCCAGAACATGCAGCCCCCTCCCACACAAAAAAAAAACCCCGTAAAGGGTTTTTTCCGAGTGTAGCCATGGGGGGCAGGACCCTCGTCGTGGTTGCCGTGGCGGAAGGGGGGGGGGGAGCTAGGGCAGCCAGGCCAAGGACACGTCATGGTGGCTGGGCCAGGTGGCGTTTCAGGGCACGTTACATGTATTAAGACATAGTGGTATACTGGGGCAGTGGAGGAAGGGTACATTCAGGCATGATCGCTAGCAGATGCTGGTGTGGGATGGGCATGCAGAGGGAGGCATGCTGGTATATGATTTAAAAAAAAAACATGCATTTTATCTTATTGCAGCTGTGAAAAGCGGTCTGGCAACAAGTCAGAGGACCCCGGCTTTATCGGACAAATTGGTCAGGCGAGAGGTCGCACTAGGGCCAGGAGCAGACATAGCGTTTAACAAAATAGCGTATTAAGGCCAGGATATACGCTAAGCTACCAGTACACATACAGCATTAAGATACACAGGGGGCACGTCGCTTCACCATACAAACACATAAAGATTAATGGGTAAACTACCTGGTGCAAGGGAGAATGCAAGGCAACAACACACAGATAATCAGATGATTACATAAAGCCCACTATAATTGCACTCTAGGTAGGTGACATTGTTGGAACTATGTCATCTATAAGGAGGCCACTGAGTAGCCTATTCCCTTGATAGGGTAAGCCGCAAAGGTCACACTCAAATGAAAATAAAAAACTTTTAATCAATAATGTTAAAAACGACGAGACACCATAAAAATGCATACACAATGCATAATAAAATCCCCAAATGTGTATAGGCACGAAGGCAGGCAGGGAACTAGCAATGTCCAGAGCCTCAAGATAGGCTGACGCAACGCTGCATAAATCCACACAGTATGTATGTGTGGTTGCGTACCGAAATAATTAAATAATAAATGGCACGCTGCAGTGAGTAATGGAGTGTAAGAGACCCCTCCTTAAGGTAATATATAACCTGATTAGGATCGCTGGGATCGCTAGTGTGTCGACAGCTGAAGTTCCAGGAAGTAACCGTAACTGATCGTGCCTACTCCCACAAGCCGCGTGGACGTCAGCGTGAAGACGTCACGCGTACCCCGACGTACGTTTCGCGCATCACAGCGCGCTTTCTCAAGGGGGAGGAGTAACAGACATGGTATGGTTAGACCTTATATACACCTCCCTGAAGGGGAGGGGCGGGCAACGGATGCGAGAAAATCATATACTCGTATCATAGGGAACACATAAGCCCTGACGTAACAGTAAAGGAATCAATGGGAGGGAGGGGAGGGATGGGGTAGAAAGGGGAAGGACATACAAGTGATAACCACAGTGTATCTATAGGAAGCATGCGCACATTAGCAATTAACATGTTGCAATAAGTCAGTTTCGAAATAGCATTGATGTAATTCTACAGACCAATGAAGTACATCAGGTCAGACACATATGAATAGCGTCAGTGTAGTAGACACTTGGCAAAAAGGCAGAGAAAGCCAAAGGGCAAATGAAGGCAAAAAGGTACAGAAGCAGATATATGTATGTTAAGTGTAGGATTGGACTACTCTAGGCGAAGCCGCCTAAAACGTCAAAATGGCCTCTTCTAGGCTGATGTTAATAAATCCTATATACCTGGATCCCTCTAACCCCATTTAGTACATCAGGTCAGGCACATATGGATAGTCTCAGTGTGGTAGACACTTGGCAAAAGGCAAAGAAAGCCAAAGGGCAAATGAAGGCAAAAAGGCACAAAAGCAGATATATGTATGTTTAATGTAGGATTGAGCTACTCTAGGCGGAGCCGCCTAAAAAGTCAAAACGGCTCCTACTAAGCTGATGTTAATAAATCCTATATACCTGGATCCCTCTAACCCCATTTACAAAAACGAGGAAAAAATAAAACCTTCATTAAGGCCATGTGGTGCCAGTGTCTTCAATGCATGTATCCATCAGCATTTGTATTGGCGTAGCTTCATGTCCCAGTTGCCCTTGCGTGGTCCCCAGGGTACATGAGCTATACCAATAAACCCACGATTGGAAGAATCTCCCTGATGTTCCTCATTTATGTGCCTGGCAACAGGTGTGTCAAGTTTGTTCCTAATGGAACCAAGGTGTTCTAAAATGCGCACCTTAAATGCCCTGTGAGTTTCACCCACGTATTGTTTGCCACAGGAGCATTGGATGAGATATACAACTCCTGTGGTAAGACAATTTATGAAGTCTTTGATGGTGTAGGTTTGATGTATCGTTGAATCCATAAATGTTTTGGTGACTCTGATAGATGGACAGGCCTTGCAGCGTCCGCAAGTGTATGTCCCATTGGGTTTGTTACCCAGCCATGTGCGTGAAGGTCTAGTTTGAAAATGACTTCTGACCAGGCGATCACGAAGACTACACGCTCTACGGCTTGTCATATTGGGTGTTGTTTGTAGTATATTGGCCAAATCATCATATTGAAGCAAGATGTGCCAATGTTTCATTAGGATTTGGCGAATGAGCTGCCATTGGTTGCAGTAAGTGCCAATGAAGCGTATGGTTTGAGATCTGTTGTCAGTTAGCCTAATACGGTCAGTCAGTAGGCTGGGTCTGGGTGTGTTTAGTGATCTATGATAAGCTTTTTTCACTATTGTTTTGGAATACCCTCTGTCCACAAATCGCTTCATGAGGTCTTTGGACTGAATCTTAAACTCACTCAAACTGGAGCAGTTGCGTTTAAGGCGTAAAAATTGTCCTGTAGGGATATTATTAATGAGTGATTTTGGATGGTGACTGTCTGCTTTTAAGAGACTATTTGTTGCCGTAGGTTTACGGTAAATGGCTGTCTCTAGTCGACCATCTTGTTGTTTCGAGATTTTAATATCCAAAAAATTAATACTAACCTTTTGTATGTCGTAAGTGAGTTTTAAATTATGCGTGTTATGGTTTAGTTTATCCATGAACTCGACCAGGAGTTTCTCCGTGCCGTTCCACAGTACCAGCACATCATCAATATACCGTGACCAGAGATCTATGTGATCTGTATACATAGAGTTATCCTCCATGAACACCACGGTTTCCTCCCACCAGCCCAGGTAGAGATTGGCTTAGGTGGGAGCACACGCGGTGCCCATGGCGGTACCTTGAATTTGGTGGTAAATCTTTGAGTTAAACAAAAAGAAATTCCTGGTCAAGACAAAATTCAACAGCTGCATAACAAAATCATTATGTGCCCGTGCATGGGTGTCTCTAGCCCGGAGAAAATGTTCCACAGCTTTAAGTCCAGATGAATGAGGTATGCTTGTGTACAGACTCTCTACATCAATCCCTACTAGTAGGGTATCCTTGTCTACAGTGACGTCCTCCAGTCGCAGCAAGGCTGCCTTAGTATCCCTAAGATGTGATGGAAGGGATTCCACAAAGGGGCGTAGGAAGGTATCGAGATAGATACTGGCGTTGGAGGTAAGATTTCCAACGCCAGACACTATGGGTCTGCCTGGTGGAGGGTGGGAGCCTTTGTGTACCTTTGGAAGGTGGTAAAACGTGGCCAGTGGAGGATGTTTAATGTAAACAAATTCAGATTCTGATTTTGTGATCACCTTATTTTCCAAGCCAGATTTAAGAATTGCTGATAATTCAGTAAGGAAAGTGTCAGTTGGGTCTGATTGAAGTACTTTATAACAGTGTTTATCAGAGAGTAGCCTGATACATTCCTTGACGTAAGAGGAGGTATCCAAGATTACCACATTTCCACCTTTGTCTGATGGTTTTATTGTGATGGTATCATCATTCTCAAGATCTTTGAGGGCTTGGTACTCCTTATAGTTTAGGTTGAATTTTTTAGAATTGTTTGTCATGTTCATGAAATCATTGGCTACTAACTGAGTAAAGACATCCACGTTTGTACATGTTTGTAAAGATGGTGTAAATTTTGATCTGTTATGCAGTCGTGTGAATGGTCCCTCACCAGGGTTTCTAGTGTTTTCTTGTTCAAGTTCTTATAATACTTCAAGAAAGGCAAAGTCTCGAGTGTCAAAGTTCTCTAAAGGTGTGTTCATGCTTGCAAGTCTTTGTCTACGTTTAAAGAAAACGTGAAGGGACAATTTTCGGGCAAAAAGGTTAAGGTCCTTTATGTTCTCAAAAATGTCAGTCTGATTGGAGGGGCAAAATGTCAATCCTCTAGAGAGGACCCCAATATGTTCAGCAGTGAGAGATTTGACCGAAAGGTTTATTACCTGTGACGGTGGTATCGACTGCGTTTGTAAGGTCTCCTTATCCCCTGATCCTTGTAACCCCAGACTGCTCTGTCCCTTAACTTTAGTGCCTGCCCCCCTCCTGGTCTTTCATATCCTGGGGGGATGTAGTCTGGTCCAGAAAGGCCTAAAAAAGTCTGGCATTAGATGTAGATGGGAGGGAGGGTAATGGGAGAGGGGTAAACCTTTGGTGGGTTTGTTCCCTGTTCTGTGCTGAATCTGATTCAGCCTCACTAGCTGATGTCTCACAATCAGTAGTTGATTCAGTGCCTTTTTTATCTTTTCTTTGTTTCTCACGTTTCTTTTTGTAGGAAAAAATTGTGTTAGTTTCGTAATCTGTGGTGTCCTTGGCAAATTTGCGTTGTTTTCTCGCTTTAATGTCGGAGGTCAACTTGTCTATCTGACCTTTTAGACGTTTTTCATAGTCTATGAAGTCAGTGTGCTCTCGCCATGTATCAACATTCGTCAATCATGTATTAATCTCAGTATTGATCTCATCAAGTCGTTTGGTCTCATACGAAATGAGTAGAGAGATCAGATCACTTGAGCATTTAAGGAGAGTGCTTTCCCACTTTTTAATAAATTGTGTGTCATTAATAAGATGTGAAGGGGAAAGATATACCCTTAACCCTCTTGGGACAAGTCCTGCCAATGCATAATTTTTGAGGCTAGTAACCTCCCACCAAATCCTTGCTTGTATACTCCTATGGTGTTCTAAGTCAGTAAAGTATTTTTTGATGCCATCTGGCTCAGTAGTTTGTATGGGCAAATCAACAGCAGTTCTAGAAAACAGACATGCCGCCTCATCAATCCATGCCCCAAAATCTTGTTTTGTGGAGAGAAAGCCTGACATGTCTGTGTTGATATATTGTATGCTGGTAGCAAGGATAAGGCACAGTAGAGGGAGGGGAGTGCGAGAGCAAGGGGGGGAAAGGAAAATTGATTCCCTGGGAGCTGACGTGTGAGAAGGAAGGTGACAAAACACCTCCAAAAAACACTAAGATACACAGGGGGCACGTCGCTTCACCATACAAACACATAAAGAATAAGGGTAAACTACCTGGTGCAAGGGAGAATGCAAGGCAACAACACACAGATAATCAGATGATTACATAAAGCCCCCTATAATTGCACTCTAGGTAGGTGACATTGTTGGAACAATGTCATCTATAAGGATTCAACGTTACATCAAACCTACACCATCAAAGACTTCATAAATTGTCTTACCACAGGAGTTGTATATCTCATCCAATGCTCCTGTGGCAAACAATACGTGGGTGAAACTCACAGGGCATTTAAGGTGCGCATTTTAGAACACCTTGGTTCCATTAGGAACAAACTTGACACACCTGTTGCCAGGCACATAAATGAGGAACATCAGGGAGATTCTTCCAATCTTGGGTTTATTGGTATAGCTCATGTACCCTGGGGACCACGCAAGGGCAACTGGGACATGAGTCTACGCCAATGCGAATGCCGATGGATACATGCATTGAAGACACTGGCATCAGCTTAGTAGTAGCCGTTTTGACTTTTTAGGCGGCTCCGCCTAGAGTAGCTCAATCCTACATTAAACATACATATATCTGCTTTTGTGCCTTTTTGCCTTCATTTGCCCTTTGGCTTTCTTTGCCTTTTGCCAAGTGTCTACCACACTGAGACTATCCATATGTGCCTGACCTGATGTACTAAATGGGGTTAGAGGGATCCAGGTATATAGGATTTATTAACATCAGCCTAGTAGGAGCCGTTTTGACGTTTTAGGCGGCTTTAGTCCAATCCTACACTTAACATACATATATCTGCTTCTGTACCTTTTTGCCTTCATTTGCCCTTTGGCTTTCTCTGCCTTTTTGCCAAGTGTCTACTACACTGAGGCTATTCAAATGTGTCTGACCTGATGTACTTCGTTGGTCTGTAGAATTACATCAATGCTATTCGAAACTGACTTATTGCAACATGTTAATTGCTAATGTGCGCATGCTTCCTATAGATACACTGTGGTTATCACTTGTATGTCCTTCCCCTTTCTACCCCATCCCTCCCCTCGCTCCCATTGATTCCTTTACTGTTACGTTAGGGCTTATGTGTAGCCCTATGATACGAGTATACGATTTTCTCGCATCCGTTGCCCGCCCCTCCCCTTCAGGGAGGTGTATATAAGGTCTAATCATACCATGTCTGTTACTCCTCCCCCTTGAGAAAGCGCGCTGTGACGCGCGAAACGTACGTCGGGGTACGCGTGACGTCATCACGCTGACGTCCACGCGGCTTGTGGGAGTAGGCACGATCAGTTACGGTTACTTCCTGGAACTTCAGCTGTCGACACGCTAGCGATCCCTGCGATCCTAATCAGGTTGTATATTACCTTACGGAGGGGTCTCTTACACTCCATTACTCACTGCAGCGTGCCATTTATTATTTAATTATTTCGGTACGCAACCACACATACATACTGTATGGATTTATGCAGCGTTGCGTCAGCCTATCTTGAGGCTCTGGACATTGCTAGTTCCCTGCCTGCCTTCGTGCCTATACACATTTGGGGATTTTATTATGCATTGTGTATGCATTTTTATGGTGTCTCGTCGTTTTTAACATTATTGATTAAAAGTTTTTTATTTTCATTTGAGTGTGACCTTTGCGGCTTACCCTATCAAGGGAATAGGCTACTCAGTGGCCTCCTTATAGATGACATTGTTCCAACAATGTCACCTACCTACACTGGCGACACACTTTATTCGAGCTCGGCTAGTCCCACGAATTCGGGTATACCCGGGTGTATTGAGGTTTGTGACTGTTTTCTGCCCGAGTACATTGAGTTATTTTCCGGCAGGGATTGTAGCATTTTATTCCCGCTGGCTGCAATACTGCACAGTACATATATATATACTGCATTACAATTCATGAATTTATGCCATCTGGTAGACACGCGAAGCATTGCAGCCTATTAAATCCTAATCATTATCATTTAACAGATCAGCCGCCCATCAGCCAGGCATGAACCCAGGCTGGGAAGGCAAATGCAACGGGGCTTGTCAGAGGTGAGGAGCGGCGCATTCCAGGTATCTGCCAGGTACATACCGGGTATTTGCTCGAATAAAGTGTGTCGGTGCAGTAGAGTGCAATTATAGGGGGCTTTATGTAATCATCTGATTATCTGTGTGTTGTTCACATACAGCATTAGCAGGGATGGCCCTACAGACCAGTACCATGCAGCTCCTCGCGGAGGCACATAAGCACGAGGAGGGGTGGTTTCAGCGGCAGCTGCAAGCACTGGTGCGGGAAGCTGGGGCGAGTGGTCGTGAAAGCACGCAAGGTGGTTCCGAGGCTACATGCGCCGAAGCGTGGCTGTCATCAAGTGACGAAGGAGGTCCCAACGGTGGAGCACGACACGCGGTGGAGCTACATAAGGGTACGTCAGCGTCCATGAGGGAAGCCACAGCCTGTCGGGGGAGAGGCCGTGGCGAGGGGGACGCAACCTGAAGGCAGGCGACCGCTTGGGTGTGGGTGGCCACACACACAAAAAAAAAAAAATAAAAGAGAAGGGGATCCGGCCGCAGTCTGAACAGCAGGCGGGCCGGGTGTGGTGGACGGCACCAACCGAGGGGAAAGAGTAGCGGAGCACGTGTGGCAGCCAGCGGGCACGTTGCGGGGGGGGGACAAGCCCCAGTTGGTTATCCGCCGGAACTCAAGTTGTCTCAAGGCATAGGGGGAAGGGGGCGAGGTTACTAGTAATAGCTGACAAGCCTTTGGGGGGGCAATCTCGTCTTCTCTTACAGGAAAATCTGGAGCTGTCGGGACACGATCGACCTCGCTTCACGGCGCTGGTACGTTGTCCACGGCTCGCAAGCACGCCGACCGCCCCATTCAGATCGTGAAAGGAAGGGAAGAAGAGAGCATGCCCGGGGGCTGGTCCCGACAGGCGGTTCGCATTGCCGCCGGGGACGGGGGCGTCACAGGGTAAGCGCAAAAAGTCAGGTGCAAACAAGGAAGGTGGTACCTTGCCAGGCATTGCCAGTTCTCCAATGCCACCATTGTCGGACTTGGGGGGGATGAACGATGCTGAGGCGAGATTGATCAATGCAGTAGTAAAGGGCGTCCAGGTGGCGTTATTGGCAGCAGGCTTAGGCAAGTCAAGCGAAGAGCAAGAGGGCAACAGCGGGGCCGGGGCAACACCAGTAGCAGCAACTCATGGACCTGGGCTGGTGGCTGGAGGGAGCAAAGGCCCCAGAGGGTGCGTAGATGGCACAGCACCGCCAGTCAGTCAGGAAGCGGCAACCGCGGTAGGGCCGCACAGGTGCATGAACAAGGAAAGGGCCAGGTGGCGGCAGTAGGCGTAGTAGGAGCGGGTTCAGTCACAAACACATTGTTGGGGCAAAGGGGGAGTGGGGCTGAAACCACAGGGGCGGGGACTGGGGCAACATCAAAACGGTTGCCAGATGCGGCATACGGAGACCCGTACACTGCAGTTTCGCGATCACTGGGGTCACATTTATCACCAGAGGTCAAAGAAACTATTTGGGTGGGAGATTACGTCGACATACTGTTGCTACTTCCGGGGTATAACGAGGCAGTAGCTAAATCAGACAAAGAAAGGGGAGGCTAGGAAGGAGGACGTTGAAAAACGTTTGTTCCCGCACACTTTTACCAACTGGTCACAGGCATTCGGGATATTGGCGGGCGTAGCGGGCAAAAAGGTGCCACAGTTATGCTCTGCCTTGTTCAAGTACCAGGACACAATCAGGAGAGCGTTTCAAAAACACGTGGGTATGCGCTGGTGGAGTTACGACGAGGATTTTAGATGGAGTATGGCGGCTAATAAAGGAGTGGTAACTTGGAATTGTAAGGACGTCGATCTGTATTTGGAGCACATGGCAGGGGGAGAGGGGTCGTCCTTTCGCTGGGCATACAGCCCCAGGGGCGCCTGGTGGGGGTTTTTTTAGGCACGCGCAGTGGGGAAGGGACGCGCATACAATAAGCAGCCAGGAGTGTGTTGGGGCTTCAACGAGGCCAAATGCAGATTCGACAGTTGTCGATTCCAACATACCTGCGCCGGGTGTGGGGGCCAGCACCCCAAGGTCAAATGCTTCAAAAGAGACAATAAGGGGTTTAGGGGAGCAGGACAGCAGGGTGGGCAGGATGGCGCGTACGCCAATTTTGGCCGAGGCAATGGCGCCGTGGCTGGAAAAATACCCCAATAAGGAGGCAACTAGGTTATTGCGGGAGGGGATCAGGGTGGGTTTCCGGATCCCTTTCGATAATCAGGTGGGTTCAGGGATTAAAGGGGCCAGCGAGAGGAACTTAAAGTCAGTCAGGCTGAACGGGGCGGTAGCAAGGGAGAAAATCAAAAAGGAGATTGAGTTGGGCAGGATGGCAGGCCCTTTCAGGTCACCTCCTCTTAACAACCTGAGGGTGTCACCACTGGGGGTGGTTCCCAAGAAGGAGGAAGGGGAGTTCAGGCTAATTCAACATCTATCCTACCCCAAAGGGTCATCGGTCAACGACGAGATAGATAGGGAATTATGCTCAGTGAGCTACGCCACTTTTGACCAGGTGGCGGCGCTGGTGGGGCAGATGGGACAGGGAGCACTGATGGGGAAGGCGGACATTAAGTCGGCTTTCAGGCTCTTGCCAGTACACCCAGAATGTTTCCATCTATTGGGATGCAGGTTGGAAGGGAACTACTTCATTGACCTCTGCTTACCAATGGGGTGTGCGCTGTCATGTTTCTACTTCGAAACTTTCAGCACATTTCTGGAATGGGTGGTCCGGGAAAGAGTGCAGGCAGTAGAGATCTTGCATCACCTAGACGATTTCATAATTGTGGGGCCCAAAGGGTCCGGTTTGTGCGCCAGATGGCTGGGTCAATTTTCAGCCATGGCTCACGAATTCGGGGTTCCGCTGGTGGCCGAGAAGACCGTGGCGCCCACTACCACCCTGAGTTTCCTGGGCATAGACATAGATTCCATCCGAAGGGAATACAGATTGCCTCCCGAGAAGCTAGTAGCGTTAGAAAAGATGATCAAGGAGTTTATGCTGCTAAGAAAGACCTCACTACAACATTTTCAGTCCCTGACGGGCCACCTGGTGTTTGCAGCATGCATTATGCCGGTAGGGAGGGTGTTTTCCAGGCATCTGTTGGCAGCCACAGCAGGAGTAAAACACCCCAGCCCCTTCATTCGAGTCACAGCGGCGATCTGGAGGGATTTAGCGGTGTGGCTAGAATTCTTGGGTAAATACAACGGGAGGACGTTATGGAGGGGGCGGCCGGTTCGGAACTCCGAGCTGCATCTCTTCACCGACGCCTCTGGAGCAGTGGGTTTTGGCGCATATTTCAGGGGGGCATGGTGCGCAGAGGCATGGCCGGCAGAATGGAGAGGGACCCACCTTATCAAAAACCTGACATTCCTGGAACTGTTTCCACTGCTAGTTGCTGTGCACTTATGAGGTTCCTGATTCGCGAATCGGGAGGTTACGTTTTGGTCAGATAATATGGGCGTAGTGGAGGCGGTGAACAACTTCGGATCACGGTCCCCACCGGTGCTGGCGCTACTGCGGCAATTCGTGCTGCAGTGTCTAAAGCTGAACATCGCATTCAGGGCCAGGCATTTACCAGGGGTGGAGAACAGCATAGCTGACGCATTATCACGTTTGCAGATGGAGCGGTTTCGGAGTTTGGCATCAGGGGCGGAGATTCACGGCGAGCGGTGCCCAGCGGCCTTGTGGGAGCTGGGGACAGTGGCGTGATGGAGTTAGTCAGGGCATCACTTGCCCCGGGTACGTGGGGGCATACACAGCAGCATTGCGGGACTTTATAGTATACGAAGGGGCAGCAGGAGCGAATTCCTCAGACCCGGACACGCTGCTCAGCTACATGTTGGGCTTAAAAGATAGGGGTCTGGCGGGAGGGACCATAGGTAGAAGGATGGCAGGGATATCCTTCTTCTTAAGGCTGAACGGCAGGGTTGACTCGACCAAGAACTTCATAGTGAAAAGGGCGCTGGCTGCATGGTTAGGGGAGCAACCACCAGGGATAGCAGAAGACCAGTGACACCAGCGATTCTAGGGGGCTTGGTGCGCGTCACGGATGTGGTATGCTCCTCCAGCTTTGAAGCCACGCTCTTTAGGGCCACATTCATTGTGGCATTCTTCGCAGCGTTGCGGGTGGGGGAGCTGGTTTGCGTGTCCAAACAAGGAGGGGTGGCTTGCAGCTGGCAGATGTAAGGTTAGCAGGAGGGGACAGATCAGGCAGGAAGGGGGCATGGATCACGCTGAAGGGCTTACCAGGGAACTCGACCTGTCCGGTAAAAGCGGTAGGAGAATACCTGACCCGCAGGCCAAAGGAAGGGGGGCCACTACTGGTGCACGAGGACGGGGGGTCAGTATCGAGATTCCAGTTCCTGCGCATTTTCTGCATGTGCCTCAAAGAACTAGGGATGGAAGAGGGACAGTACGGAACACATTAGTTTTGGATTGGGGCAGCGACAGAGGCTGTGCGCGCGGGGCACTCAATACCCAGAATACAGAGGATCGGGTGGTGGAAATCTGACAGTTATCGGGGATACATTAGACCAGAGCTGGCAGGGAGCCAGGACACGTTAGCCTAGAACTCCTACCACCGGGTCTTTCCCCCTCCCCTCTGTGCTTCCTCAGGTTACGCGGAGACCTGGATCGTGGGGGATTCGCTGGTGCACTGGGCTGGAAAAAGGGCATTTTCACGACCGTACGGGGGAAATCTGGGGTTGGGCACAGAGCAGGCGGAGGTAACATGGTGGGGGATGAGAGGGATGCGATGGGAACAGCTGTTCCCATTGCTTATTTCGCGGGCCAGGGACAGGAGGGCACCAGACATCATCGTTTTCCACGCAGGGTGTAACGACTTGACGGCAGTGCGGTCCACGGAATTATTCCACCAGATCAAGCAGGATCTGGCACGTATCATGGCTTTTTGGCCATTGATTCAGGTAGTATGGTCGGACATCATTTGCAGGCGTGTTTGGAGAAGGGCGCGGAACCCAGGGCGGGTAAACAAGACGCGAAAACGGTTGAACAGAAAGGTGGGGAAGTTCGTGAAGCAATGCAGAGGGTGGGTAATCCATCACACACAGTTTAGCTTCGAGGTAGGCGGTTGGTTCAGGGAGGACGGGGTACATCTGTCAGATATAGGGGCAGACATGCTGAATAACAACCTACAGGAGGGATTGGAAGAGGTTATCGGGTGTATGGTGGTACGGGCCTAATTTAAGGGGTTTAAATAGGCTTGTCGGTGGCGGCAGTTGGGGGGGGGGTTGGTGCCCGTGGGGCTCGGGGCTGGTAAAGCGGGTTGAAGCGAGGGTGCAGGTCACCGGGACATACTTCCTGGTGCCCCCCCCCCCCGTTGCGTTAACTAGCACCGAGCACTTCCGGTGTGGACCGGGACAGTAGCTATCTCCAGTTGTCATTATAAATAAACAAAGTCGCGGCCTTTATACCTCCAAAACGTTGTCCTCTTGTCATTCGGTCATTACCGGTAATTAGATTAAAGGGGTAGGGGGGGATACTCGCGCCTCCCTGGTCAAAGTGTGGGCCAGCCCAATTGGGCGGCACAGCCAGTGACTGGTGGCCGCGGCCTCCCCGAACCAGGTGGGCCACAGGAGTGGCCAGGGGAGGGGCCAGACGGGGGCAAACCTGCAGCCAGGAGCAAGGATCGGCCACTTGTTCCTGGCTCGCAACAGATTTCATAAATAGCACCCCGTGAATCCTTCCTGGCTCAGCATGAACCCTTCGCTTGAAATATTTCTCATGACTTAGCAGAGCTTCCGATCCCACACAATGATACAGAGAGATACAAGGATCCCAGGAGTCTAGACAGCATAGGGCAGCAATGTTGCTTATTTGGTCCATATATACTATATTTACATTCCTTTGCCATCCTCATCCTTTATAGTTCCTGCAGATGTGTTAAGTTCTCCATTCAGTTCATCGCTCAAGCAAATTATTTTAGGATATTGTGCAATTTCAAAAAAATTGTGTCATAATTTGCTGCAGCATTTGATTGATTTTCTTGTGCACTTGGGAGATAATGATTAAGTCTGTGCCCAGGACATACAGTATTTGAAAATGAGATGTAACCAATTTATTATTATTTCCTGGTTAAACATTTTATAAATAAATACAGTAACAAAAATGCAAGTTTCAAGAATATAAGACAAGTTTCAAAATGAGATCTTTCATAAGGATGGGCAGGTTCATGGGCCAGAAATCTGAGCCCCTTAAACCCCATAGATCCAAAATCTTGCTTGTGCCTCATTTTCGGGCCCCTTGGGACCTTCTTCTGGTGGAGTGCTAAAATCACACTGAGAGCCTAATAATGCATCTTGTATCATTGTGGGCAGTGGGCGCGACTTGTCATCATCACACTGGGTTGGTAGAACTTTTGATAATGCAAAATGGGGATTGAGGGGAAGAACATTAAAGAGCGGGCCAGCCCAATTGGGCGGCACAGCCAGTGACCGGGGGGCGCGGCCTCCCCGAACCAGGTGGGCCACAGGAGTGGCCAGGGGAGGGGCCAGAAGGGGGCAAACCTGTGGCCAGGAGCAAGGATCGGCTACTTGTTCCTGGCTCGCAACAGATTCGGACGTCCCTCTCCTCTCCTGTAAAGCTAAGGTAAGCAAATGCAATTCCCGGGCACTTTCCCCCTCCCGTACTGCCGCGCAGTTTGAACTGGCGGCGAGGGGGGAGGTGGGATGCAGGGAGGAGAGGGACTCCGCGCCGGCTGTAAATGCATGTTACCTGCAGTTTAGGGATTGCGGGAGCATGCAAAACCTCCCCCCCCACTTGTCCGTCCGCTACGTCCTCAATCAATGGGGGTTGGGGGGGAAGAGCATTACATAGCAAAAACATTATTCTGGTCTTTCATTCCCTTCATCCACTCCCCTCCATACCACTTACTCTCTTCACACCATGTCACCAAAGCTTTTCACAATAACACTTGAAGAATTGTTCAAGACATTGGAACGGGAACAAAAAGGGAACAAAAAGGCATCAAAACCAACGATGGATGCTTCAGTCGCCAACGTTTTGCTGAAGACTTTGTATCTAAAGCCCTCTCCTGCCTTAAACCTTTTTCACTGACTGCCCCACACCTCTGGAATGCCCTTCCCCTCAGTACCCTCTCTATCCACCTTTAAGATCCACCTTAAGACACACTTGCTTAAAGAAGCGTATGAATAGCACTGGGGATAATACTGGACACATGTTACATAAAGCTTGGCCCCCTGCAGACACACTTACCAGAATTCCCTCCTACCGTCTCTGTACGTTCTCCCTACCTACCAATTAGACTGTAAGCTCCTCGGAGCAGGGACTCCTTTTCCTTAATGTTACTTTTATGCCTGTAGCACTTATTCCCATGACCTGCTATATATACTATCTGTTATTTATTTGATTACCACATGTATTACCACTGTGAAGCGCTATGTACATTAATGGCGCTATATAAATAAAGACATACAATACAATACAATACAAGACTTCCAGCAACAAATTCAAGAACTTGCAGAAGGAAGTAAGAAAGTGGACCTCCACATAAATCTCAGCAAGACCAAAGTTATACTCAATAAATGTGTAAATGCTACAAAGTTCAAAATAAATGGTACATAACTAGAAGAATGTGAAGTCCATGTTGACCTTGGCCGGCAAGTAACAATGATGTGAAACTTTTGAATGAAATCACCAGGAGTATGAAGATGGAATGGAGCACATTTGTAAGAAACAAGACAATATTTTAAGAGAACCTCCAACTGTACCTCAAGAGGAAAGTGTTTGACCAGTGTATTCAGCCTGTGCTCACATATGGATATGAAACTTAGATCTTAAATGCAAATATAATTCAGAAACTCAGACAACTCAAAGAACTATGGAGAGAGATATGGAGAGAAAAAGATGTTGCAAAAAGCGCTTAAGCTAAATAAACAAAATTTGTGGTGTGGTGATTGGTTAAATCAAAAACACAAAGGAACCTCATATATACAAGGTAAGGCCGCCTGATATCAAATCTGACCGAACAAGGTCAAAGCACAGTACAAATAACAAATACAAACCGGTGCCTTAAGCTATGTTCGTAGAAATTTCCAATGGGCTTCCAAATGGAGGAATAAACTGGAAAAGGAAGTTCAATTCAGCACCTCCAATCTGACTCGATGAATCCGTGGAGATGCGTCCCGTGATATGTGAGATTTAAGCACAAAAGAAAATCATAGTGTATACTGCTGACAAAATACAATTAACATACAGACTCACCACATACAAGACACAAAAACAACAAACAAAACAACACACCTGCCAAGACACTACAAATGAACATATAAACAAAAAACAACAACAACATACAAAGCTGGAACAGTTGAGCTAATTTAGTTAAAAAACTAAAAGGCAATAAAAATGGTACAATTGGAAATAGCGTGATGCAGCTGGTCTGGTTGGAAAAAACAGTATCCTACTCACAAAAATTACAGAGTAACCAGGCAAATAGAACTGAAGCAGGAAGATGATGACTTTCTTCTCCGTTTGCAGGGGGACATCTGCAGATGCACTCCGATGCTGTCCACACACTCCTGGAGCCGGTGCTCCGGTGTAGGGGGCGGATGTCAGAGAGAGAAGCCTCTTGCTACTTGTTGTAGCAAAGTACCAAGCCTGATACTCTGCCCTCGCTCCTTCCTTCAATTAGCTGTGAACTTTAACCCTACGCGTTCCGTGTGCTTTTGCATCACTTCCTCAGGGGGATTATGGCAGTGTTAGAAGCATTTTTGCTAATTATAAAAATTGGCCAATCACCACTACTGCGATCGCTGTGATTGGTCCAAAGAACTGGCTAATCACCGCTAACACATGCAAACAGCCTATAATACAATAACACTAAAACATACACAATAAAATACAGCAGTACACAGAATAATAACCATAGATGAGACATACAATCAATATAGACAAATCGCTGCCCTTAACCCAAAACGGGATGAACAGGAATAAAAACCCAAGAATATTAATACTCATAGGTGAACTCACCAATGCTAGAAAAATGTATATTCTTAAATACTAACAGTACCAAACATATACAGCAAATAGATAATGGATCATAACCATAAATGTAAAGGTTACTTTGACATTTCTGTGGAGATTATTACAGCACCTGTCTAGGAAGACGTGTTGTAAAAAAGGAGAGAAAAAAAACTCCTGAGGTGGTAGATCAATTTTCTAAGAATATTCACAACTCAAAATCTATATTTAAACCATTAGGAGAGAGGGTTTTTAACTCATAGATCCAGTAGGCCTCACGCCTACTGATCTGATTGAGTCTATCACCCCCTCTCCAACTGGACGGAGCAGTCTCAATTGCCTGACACACCAGGACACTGCAAAATGTAGATCACAAATGTGGATTGACAATTTATAAAGGACTTGATCTGATATACTTTAGAGGTGACATTGGACTTGAATGTTTTCTTACTTACACCATACTGTATGCACATGATGTGCACGTAGTGCAAGTAAAAAAGCCCTTAGTAGGGTTAGATGAAGATGACCTACATTGTTGTAAAGGGCAACTCGGGGATATTTTGGAGTTTAAAATGTTAGCTATAGTGAAAATGATACTTGGCTTTGATGGAAGAATCTGCACCAGTGTGTTGTCTCGAAGGAGAATTGGCCAATGTTTATTTAAACTGTGTCGTATTTTAGGGGCCATTTGATTGTATTGTGTAATAAAGGAAATTTGGTGATTAAACTCAGCAGATTGGTAATTATTTTTATACTTTAATAATGTACCTCTATCTAACTGATCTACTTGTGTCAATACATCCTCAAGCTGACTCTCAGAATATTTTCTATCAATGAATTTATGTTTCAGTTTGTTGGCCAGAACCACAAATGTCTCTTGTTCAGAGCAGTTGCACTTCAGGCGAATGAACTGACCTCTAGGTATATTCCTAATCCTTTGAGGATTATGATGGCTATCTGCCATCAAATAATTATTGTCCTGCACAGATTTAAAAAATGTCTTACTGTGAATAACACTATCAACTACATAAATACTCAAATGTAAAAAATCTATATGGTGTGTGTCATGATGATACGTGAATGTAAGAATTGTATTATTATTGTTAAGGTAAATGAAAAAAGTACAAACAGAAAGAAATGACAACCGCTCAACTATTAATACTCATAAAATAGTATTGGAAAGAGTGGGGTGCATGGGGAAAACAGTATATTGTATACACACAAAAACTGAACAAGACTGATCAGCAAAAAATAACCCCTATTGTAGCACTCAACCACAGATGAATGATATAAAGGATGTATTGCTGTGCCAGCCTTTATTCTAAAACTTCTCGGGGGCATTGTGGTTGCATGTCCTGAATTCCACGCGCAATAAATGGTGCATCCCCCATGCTCATGCTGCATTCTCGCCGCCTGGCACCCGCGGTTGAACATTGGTTGATTCGTGGTTGATCTGTTTAATTATAATGGTTCGGGTTTAATTGGGGACAATTCTTCGCGTATCGCCAGGTGGCAGATATTCATGAATTGTAATGAATTCTAATGTGTACACTACTGTACATGTGCTACATTAATGTGTTGACTTGCAGGTGTTTAAAAAAACCACAGTGGTCCATTGTGAATTGACCTTGGTGCTGAAGAAGTTACTGTATCAATTTAGGCATTTCATAATAAAAACTCAATGCGCTGTGTCCTTTTTCCCCCATTTACTGACCGGACGGACGCAATGAGTACACCGACAGTACGTGTGCAAAAGACCTGACTGTACATATGCATTTTTAATATGTTCTGCAATTAATGCAGCAGATGATAAAATGGCGACAGTTGCTGAAATCTATCAATATTTTATCTCAAATTATGACTTTTACAAATTTTCCCCTGATGCTCGTGTGTGGAAGCGTGCAATAAGGAAAAAGTTAAGTAACGATCCGTGTTTTTTCGTATTGCCCCTGCACACAGAGTTAGAGGAGGGTATTGGTGTGTGGTGCCAGATTTTTTCAGTATCTTTGATCACGGAGACTTCAAAAGGAGAAAGGTCATGTTAAATTCAAATAAGATTCGTCAATCCCAGGCCAGCAATGTAACAGCGCCTGCGCCGGAGCCAGCACCAGCACCGGCATACAATAACGGTCCGACCGTCAGTGAAAACCTGGTGACCGGCAACCCTTGCTATCTGGCCCTGCCAGGATACCTGCAAAACTTCCAGCCTGAGCCTAATTTCACGTACAGATACCAGCAAGCTTGCATGTACCAAAAAGATTTCCAGCTTCATCAGCTGTCAACTACAGGTGTAGCAGGCCCACTATCACCTGTCAACTACGTGTATAATGAAGACTACAGGAGTGACAGTGGCTCATCACCACCCGTTTGGCAAAGTCTATAATGCAGGTAAATACAGTATAATTTACTACAGTAACTACCTGTATGACACTACGTGTATTACTTACACTACCTGCAGTTACTTACCTGTAATCAATCGCTTTGCTCATGGTTATTTAGTTCTATTTATTGGCTGAGCAGTTTCTTCAGTAAATACTGAACAACTGGTGGACAGCTAGGCGCATGCGTGTACAGTATGTCTCATGGTACCTTGTTGAAACGCATACAGTATGCGTATCATCACATCCCCACCTCGCACGCAAAGTCTTACTACAGTAACAAGACAACGGTAATGCAACCGCTTATCAACACCCTTCCCCCTCCCCCCCCCGAGCCATTCAGGAAAATTCTTGTAGCCTTCTTGAAGGAACCATTATGTGAAATGTTATACGTTACTTACTGTACTGTATGTTTTATAAAATGTGACACAATGAAACAATTGTAAAAATTCAACTTTTTGAAGTGAAACTTCTTTAGTGGCACCTCATTCGTGATGGGGCAAAAATGGATTGTGGAGACAGAAATGAAACGGATGTGACGTCAGTGCTGGCAGTTGAGGCCGGGCTGTGTTCTGGCTCAGCCCGACCCCAACACTGACATCACACCCGCTCCACAAATCAGATGCGGCGGCGGCGGCGATAGCCGCCGGCGCCGCTCATAACGGCCGCCGTTCCCCGCCCGCTGCCTACTGCCGTGCCGCGCATGCGCAATGGCGCCAGTGACTCCTGGCTCCTGCTCGGGTAAAGTGGGAAGCGGGGGGTTTGAGCGCGCCGCTTCCCACGCATACGGCGGGCCCAGTGCGGCCGCGTCTCAACCTTCCCCCACCCCTCTCCCCCCAATTACCCCCTCTATTCCTCCCCCTACACCCCCCCACCGCATCATGGTGTTCTTCCCTGGGGGGGGGGGGCGTCACACTCACATGGGCCTCCTCGCCGTATGTGCCGTCCTCCCTGCCCTGATCCCCGGCACTGTGGGGCAACACAACCTGTGCCCATCCCTCCTCCTACCACACTGCTCTGCCGCCGTGCTCGCAGGTGCAGCGGGTGATCGGAGGTGCAGGGGGTGAGGGGAGGTGCAGGTGAGGAGGTGAAGGGGGGTGATGTGAGGAGGTGAAGGGGGGGTGATATGAGGAGGTGAAGGGGGGTGATGTGAGATGCAGGGGGGGTGATGTGAGGTGCAGGTGGGGGGTGATGTGAGGTGCAGGGGGGGTGATGTGAGGTGGGGGGGGTGATGTGAGGTGGAGGGGGGTGATGTGAGGTGCAGGGAGGTGATGTGAGGTACAGGGGGGTGATGTAAGGTGCAGGGAGGTGATGTGAGGTGCAGGGGGGTGATGTAAGGTGCAGGGAGGTGATGTGAGGTGCAGGGAGGTGCAGGGGGGTGATGTGAGGTGCAGGGAGATGATGTGAGGTGCAGGGGGTTGATGCGAGGTGCAGGGGTTTGATGCGAGGTGCAGGGGGGTGATGCGAGGTGCATGGGGGTGTTGCGAGGTGCAGGAGGGTGATGCGAGGTGCAGGGGGGTGATGCGAGGTGCAGGGGGGGATGCGAGGTGCAGGGGGGTGATGCGAGGTGCAGGGGGGTGATGCGAGGTGCAGGGGCATATGCGAGGTGCAGGGGCATATGCAAGGTGCAGGATGGGTGCGCATACATCACACACACACACACACACAGTCACACGCGCACACTACACAGTCACATGCACACACTACACAGTCACACACAGTCACACGCACACACACACAGTCACACGCACACACACAGTCACACGCACGAGGAATTCACGCTTAGTGCAAATAGCTAATACAGGGGATGTGTGCCGAGCACGCACATTCTAAGTCGAAATTTATTTGCGTTTTGTCAAAGAAATTGTATTTTGATTTTTAATTAAAACATCACAAACACAATTTCTTTGACAAAAGTCAAAGAAGTTTCACTTACTATGCGCGTGCACAGCACACACAGCTTTTTTTTTTTTAAATATTTGGAGTAAAAACATTATTTTATAAATTTGGAACAACAGAACAATCAATCAAGCAGCAGCAATAACGGAAATATATAATATACTGTACCAGTAATAAGTTTATTTTTCCTCAGAAAATAAACTTTGTCATCAAGCGGAGAACGGCAAATGGAGGGATTTCGATGGACCTACAGTATAATATCGCTTTTTTGAAACGTTGCTTGCGCATTGATGAATCTGATTTAAAAATCCAAGTACTGTAGGCAACACTTTAGTGACAGTGCAAATTTTATTGATTAGGATAGAATAATTGTGAACTTTATAGAAAACCTTAAACAGTATGCTGCTGTTTTCATATTCAATACTTTTTTACATACTGTAATACAGTACACTTGCACGTTTAATTAACTCTTACTGTATAAGAAACCCCCAAAATAAAAAGTTATAATCTTTTATTCTATACAGTATGTATTTATTCTACAGTATATGTACAGTATTATATATGTATTGTTTTAATACTGTTTTGATTTAATGTGCATGCGTGTATGACTTCTCATTCAATTAGATGTTGATGTCTGAAAAAAAATCCCTTTTTTCGTTTCTCGACATGGGCTTGCATAACAATTTTTGATATTCTGAGAATCAATCACTACTGTACAGTAGCTTTTTAATTCTACACTAGTCCTGTACGTACTTTATGAGGTGGGTGGCATACTGTGATTTGTATTTGGGGGTGTGGGGCTCAAAACATTATGATGACCTGTTGAAAATATTTGGGATGAATTAACCCCTTAATTACTATAGCGATTATTAACCGCTAAGGTGATTACATTTTTAGGGGCCTTAGATTGTATTTTTTTTGTATTGTTGCTGGCATCGGAGGACATGGCCCTGCAGCATGCTGACGAGGACACCCTTCATGTTGACAGGGGTAAGTATAATGGTTTTAATTTACTTTATCTATATTGGCTGGCTAATGATGTGTTCAATAACGGGCAAATACTCTATTATCCATATCTGGATAATAGTTATTTTGCACATTATTGTACTGTATGTGTTTGGTGGGGGGGAGGGTGAGGTGTATTTATTGAAATGTAGGCCATGTTTTTTTTTAAAAACAGGAATGGTACCGCAGGCCAGCAGGGACTCACGGGGACCACCGAGGACCCACGGAGACCATCCGAGGACCCCCGATGCCCACGGGGACCACCTGAGGACCCCCAGACTCCTGCGGGGATGACCCGAGGACCCCTGTGGGGCCCCCGGACACCCACAGGGACCACCCGAGGTTCCACAGACACCCGTGGGAAACACCCGAGAGCCCCCAGACACCCGTGGGGATGACCCGGGGTCCCCCTGACACCCACGGGGACCACCTGGAGGCCCATGCAGCCTAGCGGGGACCACCCTAGAGCCCCCAGACAACCATGGGATCCCCCCGGGGTGCCATGTGGGGCATGCAGACACCCGTGGGGACCACCCTGGGCCCCTCGCCGGCCTGTGGTATTAATCCTGTGTATAAAAAAAAAATAATGGTTTTATATGGAGACACTGGGGGTGGGTTGTGTATTGTTGTTTATTAAATATTGTAATGGTTTTTGGTGGCCTAGGAGGTGACTAGTAGGGCTGTTGTGTGTATTGTTTTTGTATTGTGGGTAGCGGTGGTGGGGGAAGGGGGAATTAGCCCCAAGGATGGGTGTTTAGGCCTACCTGGTAGGTAGCGGGAGGGGTTAAGTCCACCCGCAAGGCCTAAACACCCACCAAGGGCTAAATACCACCTTCACCCACCCCCGCTACCCACAATAAGCATGGCACTGGTGGTTAACCCTCTTCATTGCCTTAGCAGTTAGCCTGTAAATGCATTTTTCATGCATCTGATTCACCAATCCGATACAGGAAAAATGCATTTTTTTTTCTAAGGGCCGTCTCGCCGCTTCTCCCCACCTTCTTGACAACTTTTTCTTGCGAGGGTATTCGGAGAAGAAATCTCAATTCTAGAGCGGCGATCAGACTCGATAAGCTGATCAGGGCATATAGAATTGAGCGTTTGACAAACTGCCAATAAGTGATGATAAGTGTCTTATCGCCGTGCGTTTGGCGATTTTTTTTTTCGGAAAAAAATGTTGACGAAAATTTCTAGTATTGCCAAAATATCGGCGCTTACAGAATAGCAGTAGGCTCTTTTTGACGCAAAGCTGCCGATATCTGACTTATCGGACCTTTCTGCATAGGCCCCCTAGTATCTCTCTTAGGAGACAGCTCACATGCAGGTCTTGTGTAATAGGGCTTAACCCTAGCACTGCTGGATGATATTAAAACAGATATCACCTAGGGCAAAGGATTTTAATAGCCAGGGGCTTTATGGCTACATTAATACTTTAGGTATAAACTACAACATTCTCCTTTCATTTATGGCTCTACACTCCTCTGCACCTTCATATATCTCAACTCTGATTTCTCGCTAAATCCCTACTTGTCTTATACCACTTCTATTATAAGGGGGCAGGGTCTCCCTTTTCCTTATGTTGTCATTTGTATTTTTTGTAAAGTGCTACATACATTGTTGGTGCTATATAAAGAAAATTATACATAAATACATGTGTTCTTATCTAACAATGCCATAAGGATCTTCCATATTTTCCCTACAAGAACGTCATCCCAATTTATTCCTTGTATATTCTTTCTTAGTTGATAAAAATCTGCCTTTTTAAAATTAAGTCTTGTTGATTCCATATAATATGGTTTTTGAACATTTATTTCAATTGAGGCCATGCTGTGATTCCCAAATGTTCCCAACTTAAATATTTGTTAGTGTAGCACTGCTACTGCCCCACCCCCCAGGGAGATCTTGCCCTGGCTACAGGTCTGTGTGGTGCTGGTTACCTATGAGGGTCCAGGAGAGATAAGCTTCTGCGATAAGGGGAGACAGGACAGGCCTTGGTGATCCTCAGACTCAGTTTGGTGTCATCAGCACCTCCAGTCGCAGTAGGCTTCAGGGATCCTGAAGACAGTCCCCACCACGACAGATACAGTATCTCTAATACTCCTACCCAATAGACTGTTACTTAAGCAGGAGTATATAAAAAGGGATCTTTATTCAGGCAGCCACTACAGGATGTCATTACATTGTATATCTTGTATTGGAGAATGGGTCCCAGACCGCTGGATGGTGCTGGCCCTCTGGCAATATGGAGGCCTTGTGCTCTGCACAGATCTTGGCTGCATCTCTGCTCCATGAAGAGCTGGAGGCATGTCTCAACCCCAGGAGGGGCTGAGCTGGACTCTATCGCCCAGCCGGGAGAGACTCAGAGCTCCACTCCTCTACCCCATGAGGGAGAGAGCTGGACTGAAACAATTTGGAACACTTCCTCCCTAAGTCTCAGAGGGGGAGGGCACAGGGTCTGCACCAGGACTAGTTCTACACGGACTCCCATTCACCTCCACACCTGTCCCTCAGAGAAGCAGCATGAGGAGGGGTAACCCCACAGGATAGACTGTCACTGCCTGTAGCTATCAGAACTTACGTGACAGGAAGGGAGAAATATAGCTGGATCAGCCATGGCTATATTAGTGATATCAAACAATATAGAAATACATCCCGTAATGCCCCTTTCCTGGTTTGGGTTATGTCATTTTTTTTTAACACAGCCAAAAATCTGTTTCCTTTAATTATATGCTCATAATCTCATTGGTCCAGTTGATGTCTGGAAAATTAAAATCACTGAAATAGATACTAAAAGGTATAACTCAGATAGAACACACTATAAACTACAGATATACAACTGTCTAAAGATTTTTATACTTTGAAAACAAACAAAAAAAGAACTGTTGGAACATTCCACTATGGCTCATTATGGCCCAATAGAGTCAAACGCTATCCGTGTTTGAAGATCCAGTGTGTCAAACGTCTGTCACTCTTCTTTCTAATGAGTGCTTTTTCCTCACTAAAGAGTTAAGAGTTCACAGGTTTGATATTTCTAGCTGCTACTTCTCACCTCATAATAGAACAACCTATCAATACAGGCATACCCCGCATTAACGTACGCAATGGGACCGGAGCATGTATGTAAATCGAAAATGTACTTAAAGTGAAGCACTACCTTTTTTCCACTTATCGATGCATGTACTGTACTGCAGTCGTCATATACGTGCATAACTGATGTAAATAACGCATTTGTAACAGGCTCTATAGTCTCCCCGCTTGCGTACAGCTTCGGTACAGGTAGGGAGCTGGTATTGCTGTTAAGGACGTGCTGACAGGCGCATGCGTGAGCTGCCATTTGCCTATTGAGCGATATGTACTTACTCGCGAGTGTACTTAAAGTGAGTGTCCATAAACCGGGATATGCCTGTACTAGTAAAATATTCTTCCCATGAAGAACTATGCCAAAGACAGTATTTCTTTATGGCAGCAGCATATGTCTTCTTATTATTATTATTATTTATTTGTAAAGCGGTAACATATTCCACAATGTGGTACAATGGGGGTACAGAGTTATGTAAATGACATAAATAGAATGAAATACCATTTTTTTTGTTAGGTTATTTATATTGTAGTTATCTGTATTGTGTATTTTGTTAGTTGTTTTATACATTATTATTATTATCGTTTATTTGTAAAGCGCCAACATATTCCGCACCATGTTATAGTGGGGGTCAGAGTGACATAATGACATACAAATAAGGACAAGCAAGCATAAACATACAGAAGGTAATGAGGGCCCTGCTCATGGGAGTTTACAATATAGAGGGAATAAACAGCAATGTTGAAACTAAATGTATATTGGCTGCTCATTGTGGGACAGGGTGTGCCTCGAGATAGAGTATGGTTCAGCATGGCAGCTGATCCCATTAAATAATGCATCCTCTGCTCTATTAAGTGCTGCAACAGAAAAAGTGGAGCAAGGGAGTAAGTACCCTGTACGTTAACACACATGCAATTCTTAGGTTATTGATTGATAACCACAGGTACATGTTACTATTATATAATAAAGGTATATGTAACGGTCTTCCCCCCACCCTCTGGGAGATTCTGCCATTACTGGTCGTGTGGTGCATGATACCTGCTAGTAATAGGAGGGCTGAGCTGTCCGCCGGTGGTAGTGGGGACCCGGGATCAGGTTTCTGGGGTATATTACCCACATGGTTCTCTAGCAGTGCAGCGCCTCCATCTGCTGTAGGCTCCAGATAGGTGAAGATGATCTCCTACAGTAGAGCTATCACCTCTCCCCCCCGGTAGGATCACACACTAGGCGGGAGTATAACAGGAACGGTTTATTCTCTTGGTCTGTGCAGTACGGGAACAAGGCAGATCTCTGCCCACTGCAGTCTCTGGGATGGTCAACTTGAGGAAAGTCCCTGGACTACCACTACAGGTCAGGGAACCTGCAGCTGTCCTAGCTCTTCCTGACTCCCCTATCAGGAGTCAAGGTATAGGTCGACACTCGCTCTCCCCCAAGGGGACGAGGAACAGGGAAGGCCCCAATCTCGGGCTCACTGTGTGCGACCTGCCTCTCAGTGGGGAGAGGCACTACTAAATTTAGGGCGGCACTGCCCTTAAGTACAGCTAGGAGGAGGGCACCAGGTCTGTCCCATGATTGGTCATGCTCAAGCCTGATGTCATCGCCTCCCACTGTCACTCCAGCGCAGCACCAAGGAGGAGGAAAACCCCTGTTGACTACTGGCAGCCTGAATCTAGCAGGGTTGACTGCCAGGAGTAGGGCAGGTTAGTAGCCAAAGGTGGCATGGCTACATATAATCTAGGAAATTGCTAATTAAGCTCTGAGGTACAATTTAGGCAGCACTTATTAGGCACCTTGGTACATTAAGCACTGAAATCCTCACAAGAGATGCTGGAGAAAAGGAAGCAATAGCAATATTATCCTTTTCAGCTAGGTAGGCTCAGTCAAAGCAAGTTAAAATGCATTTAGCAGTAAACTGACCTAATTCGTTTCCTTTAAGTCTCTAGTCATTTGTTTTTAAAGAAATTCCCCAATTGTCAAAACACTCAAGCAAAGGATGAAGCAGGGCCAAAAAGGTGTACTTTGCAAAATTCAAGAATATTCACCAATACAGTGAGTAAACTTTTTAGTGACAAATCTGGAAAATTGCACAAAGGTTTCCCCCATGTCTAATCACAAACATATACACTGTAGCCAGCCCAGGTTAATGTTTGGTGCCTGAAGCAACCTACCCAAAACCTCACTTTATTTTTCCAATCCTATTATATGAATAACTGAAAAAACATAATAATAGCATTCTGGACTATCATGACTTTCATTATTTTTATGTAGCCCTCTTTACTCCACCCTAAGTGAGATTGAGGTGGGTAGGTGTATCTGACTACTCATCAGTGTGGTGCTGTACCTGTTTGGCAACCAGGAGGGCTGAGCTTCTGCACTGGGAACCTGGGGTATATACTTACACGGTGCAGCACCTCCACTGATGAGGGATCCCAACGTGGTGGGAGTGTGCCCTCACCAGTGATACCATACAGTAAATACACACAATGTGAATAAACAGTATTTACTGAGCATGAACGATAACTTCAATGAAACTCTTTGCATAACATCAATACATCCTATGAATAACATTGCATCACCCTGAATGCATACCATCCCCTCACCCACATGTCCGTCATCACATCACCCTCAGTTACTTTGATAATAATGTGAGTGTCCAAAACCATAAAGAGAGTGTGAGTGTGAGGGATAGCGCTTCCCTGTGTTGGGGCCCAGTGGTGCACTTATTCTACTACCTCCCTGATCACTGCTCCTGATCAGGATAATCCTTGGACTCAGCAACACCGTACAGTGATCCCACGCCGCACTGCGCTGCTCTCTGCAGGAATGGATACTCTTTCTGCACTCAAGCTGCACGGCATTCAGGCACTGTCCTGCAGCATGTCTCTTCCTCTTTCTCTGAGTATGTGAAGGAGTCCCTGTCTTAAGGCAGTCCCTATCACATACAGTATTCCTCTAGTGTCTCAGGGGACTAACTGGGCCCTGGGGGTATACCTCTACCCTAGCCTCTGCATGCAGAAGATCTCTTACTGTAGATTCTGTCTCATACCAGACTCTGGCAGCTCACCACGTGCAACTAGCACTGGTGATATTACACACACTGTATAACTTAGAAAGCAACCAACCCCTTCTCCCTATGAGGGGCCTTTCCCTGACACAGCCAAAGCAACTACTCTAGCTGCACTGCACACAACACTGTCTCTTCTTGTCAGAGAACACAGCACTGCAGCTGTGTCACTGACTAGACTTACACTCACCTAAGGGCAGGGTCCCTACCTAAGGGGCCTTCCCTATGACTCACCCACTAACCTAGTGGGGAGTGGGACCTACCTAGGGCCTGGGGGGTAACCTGGCCTAGTGTAAGAGCCACTTGCTCCTTACACACATCCTCCCCCTTCCTGCTCCCAGCTCCAACTGACTAGCGTGGTCTCTGAAACACTGTATCCTTCTCCAACAGGAGAAGCTGCAAACTCTATTTGCTGGCTGGCTGCACGTGATGTGGGTGAAAGGGCAGTCCCCAGAGGCTGCTGGGAATTATAGTGCGCTATCTTTACTGCGCCTGTGCAAAGTTGTAATGGCCGCCGCTATGCTTAACTGCGCCTGCGCGACCTTAGGGAGTCCCTGCACTACGGAGTGCCCTCTCTGCCCCTTCGCGCTCACTATATTGGCCGCCGCATCGCGTCTGCGCATGCGCGAGCCTCCGCGCCCGTGCGGACATAACAAAGATGGCGGTGCCGTGCCTCTGACGCTACCAGGAGGACTCTTTGGGGACCTGGCTACATTTATTAACTTCCTTTTTTCTACTTTATGTATAAATACTTTTTTTTATTATATAACCATCAATAATACATTTAACTTGTGTTATCTATGTATGACAACAGAACACCTACTGGCCCTGACTTCTGGATGTGAATTGCGCTGGAAAGGACATTTTCTATCCCAGACCTCACTCACATCTCAACACTAAACTATTGCTGTCATGCCACCTCTACTATTTATATTTGCTGTGACCTCACTTCTTTTCAAAATACGAGTTTCTTTCGACCAGCCTCATTATGTCTCTAACTCTATTCATATCTCCATCTCTCCTTCCTTCACCATTTCTCAGTTCACGTGAACTCCTTTCTTACCTATGCCCTCTAAAACTACACATTTATACCCCCTGCAATAAAACACACTCCTACAAATCATCCTCACACATTCTATTTCTTTCCATGCTTCTCCGCCTTGCTTCTGGGGATATCTGCTCCAATCCTGGCCCTGCCTTATTTCTACATGTTCTCATCCTCACCTCCCACATGCAACTTCTACTCCTTCTGGTGTCAACCCCTCTAACCTCATACCCATCCCCTCTCATCCTCCCTCCTCTCTCCCTTTCTCCTGTCATTTGGAATGCTCGCTCCCTTTCCAACGAGTTCCTCTCAGTGCATGACTTTTTTTTCTCTCACTCTACTCATCTTTGCTGACTCCACACTGGAAGCTGCCCTCGCTTATGGTGGCCTTTCTTTCCCCCACACTCTGCGCCCTGATGGCAGGGGTGGAGGCGTAGGGCTCCTCCTCTCCTCTATCTGCGGTTACCGATCTCTTCCTATTCCTTCCACTCTGTTCCCTCTTTTGAGGCTCACACTGTCCAGCTTTTTTCTCCTCCCCTGTCCACGTGGCAGTCATATATCGCCCACCTACCTCTACTCACCCCCCTTCTGTCTTTCTCACTTTGAATCCTGGCTCTCCTTCTTTCTCTCCACGGACGCCCTGTCTTCTCCTTAGGGACTTCAACTGTTATATTGATAACCACTCTCTCCCATCGGCTTCCCGCTTCCTCTCTCTAACCTCTTCTTTTGACCTTCAACAGTGGAATACAGCCAGCACCCACAAGGACTACCTAGATCTGGTTTTCACTAAAAAAAATTCTCTCTCTGATTTCTCCATTTCCCACTTTCCTCTCCCTGACCATCATCTCACCTTATTTTCTCTCTCTCACTTCTGCACCTCCATCTACCCCACGTTTCTGCAGAGACCTGCGCTCTATTAATCTACCAGCTTTTGATTCCGCTTCTGATTCCACTTTACACTTCTCCCTCTCCTCTCTGCTCCAGACCCGGATAACCTGGTCAGGAACGACAACTCGGCCCTATCCCCTTGTCTTGATCTACAAACCCCTCTTTCTCTCTGCCGTTCTCGCCCTTCTAACCCTAGACCCTGGCTAAATTTCCACCAGCGCATGCTGCTTTCCTGCACTCGTTCCTCTGAACACTCTAGCAGCCCTAGTTCACTACAAATGTATGTTATCCGGTTTCAAGTCTGCCTCACCCAGGCTAAACAAACCTACTTTTCTTCACTAATCAACACACACAAGTTTAACCCACGCCGACTCTTCTCTGTCTTTGGCTGTCTTCTCAGCAGAGGTGGGATTCAGCCGGTTCATGCGAACCTGTTACTAAAACTTGACAAGTTCGCCGAACCGGTGCTTAATTCTCTTACCTGTGGTGGCGGGCGGTGCCGGAGGGTTTAACTAAATAACCAAGTAAATATTATTATTTAAGTATTTGAACTTTATACTTATTACCATATATGTTCTGTCAATTGGATGTAGCATTGGGCACCCCTGTCTTTTGTTGTGGTGGGCAGCGGGCAGCATCTACCAGCATCTTTTCCCTGCATATCTCTTCTGAATATGGCCACGCTGCATCAAATGGCAGGGAAAAGATGCTGGTGGACACCGCCCACCTCCCACCAAGGTAAAAACCGGTTATTCAAAATTTTCAATCCCACCACTGCTTCTCAGACCATCCTCTGCTGTCTGTTTTTCTTCCACCATCTCACCTTAAGACTTTGTTGACTATTTCAAGAAAAATGTAGAATCCATACATCAGGACATCCCCCTTTATCCCCTTGTATCCTCCTCCCAACCTACACCTCTTCCTAACTCTCCTCCTGCCTTCCTCAACTCTTTTTCCGCTGTTACGGAGGAGGATGTATCATTGCTGATCTCCGCTTTTCCCTCTACCACTTGCCCTCTTGACCTCTTTCCTTCCCATCGCCTAAAACCTCTTGCTCCTAATCTAATCCCTACACACACACACACACACACACACACATTTTTAACTCCTCCCTCTACTCTGGTACCTTTCCCTCCTCCTTGAAACATGCAACAGTTATACCATTACTCAAAAACAGCAAGCTTGACACTACCTGGCTTTTTAACTTTTGCCTGTCTCCCTCCTGCCTTTTGCCTCTCAGCTCCTTGAACACCTTGTATTCTCACCTTTGCTCCATTTTCTCACCACCTATTCTCCCATAGACCCTCTACAATTTGGCTTCCACACTGCTCACTCCACTGAACCAGCCCTCACTAAAATAACTAATGACCTCCATGCTGCCAAAGACAAATGTCAATACACTCTGCTCATATTACTGGACCTCTCTGCAGCATTTGATACTGTGGACAACCCACTTCTACTTCACATTCTCCATACTCTTGGTATACGTAAAACAAAGCTCTATCCTGGATCTCCTCTTACTTCTCCAATCGTACTTTCAGTGTCTATTTTGCTAAAACCTTCTCCTCTATCGATATTTCTGTGATGCTACCCCAGAGCTCTGTCCTGTCCGGTTCAAATATCACCTCTATACTGATGACACACTAATTAACTTTTCGACCCCTAACCTTACACCTGCTGTACAGACCAAAGATTCTTAATACGATGTAGTGAGAAAAAATAGGCACAACTGAACCAGGGAACCAAGAAATAAATGATATCCAAGAGAGTGGTTACCCATGTGTGGAGCATCACACATTTTTTTCTACCAAAGATTCTTAATGCCTCTCCGCTATATCATCCTGGATGGCCCACCGCAGACTCAAACTTAACATGTAAAAAACAGAGCTCCTCATATTTCCTCCCCCAAACCTGACCCTACTACCTCCTTCCACATGCTTTTGGCAGCACTATCATACACCCAAGCATGCTACCTAGGGGTCACACTCGACTCTTCCCACATTCTCTTCTCACATTCAAATGGTACACTCCTGCCCCTCCTTACATCTCAGCCCTAATTTCTTGCTATACACCATCCCACCTTGTGAGGAATCCGCTCCTGGGTTTTGGCTGGAACTCATCCTTACAGAGCTGTGGAGTTTCCAGCCCAACCCTCCCTGCTCCTGCAATCAAGAATCACCTGTTCTTGACTCTCACTGCAGTCTGCTTCATGCTGCTTGCTATGCAGCTCTGTCCCTATTGGCTGCCCATGCTATTTAGGGCCAGCCCTTCCCCCCAGGAGGTGGCTAAGCATAATCCTAGTTCTCTTGGAAGTAACTGTGTTTGCTACCAGCTCCTGCGCTTCCTCCTTGCAGAGGCCTTCGTTGCCTGGCCTACCTTGGGCCAATCTGTTACTGTGCTGAAGCGCTGGATCCCCAGTGCTAGCTTCTTAGTTCCTGTGGCCTGCTGCATTCCTCCTTGCAGAGGCCTTTGTGCTGCCCTACCCCTGTCCTCCTTACAGGGGCCCTTTCTACACTCGAGTGGCTCTGCTCCAAGTTCCTGTTTCCTATGCTGAAGCTCAAGCGGCTCCGCTCCAAGTTCCTGTTTCCGACACTGAAGCTGCTTCGCTGAAGCACCACGCACCTGCCTTCCCGTTGCCGACCCTCGATTATATCCTCGACCACCGCTCCTGTGCCGCCTGCCTTGACCCCAGCCTGGATAACATTTACACTGCCTTCTCCAACCCTGACCCGGCTATGTTTGATTATGGACTGCGCAACCCAGAACCGGCTTTGTGGTCTAAGGTCGGTGTTTTCACATCCCCACCTCAGCCCCGCGGTCCGGTACCGGTTTGTGGCGAGCACGACCGTTACACAACTCTTGCATTCTACTCAAGGATGTCTTCTCTCTACCCCTTTTATGTCTAAAGCCCTCTCCTGCCTGAAACGTTTCTCACTGACTGCCTGTCACGCTGCGCTCACCACAAACAGGACGGAAGACCGCGGGGCTGAGGTGGGGATAGACAGACACCGACCCACAACCACGCAGTCCTGTCCGGAATGCGTAGTCCAAGTCGTACCGCGTCGTAGGGTTGGAGAGGTCAGGGTAATCAGGGT